>NC_026006.2:56709789-56902740 GCF_000442705.2 Elaeis guineensis | reverse complement strand
AACTTTACTATGAGAAAAAAAATATTATAAGAGAAGATCTCACCTTCAACTCTCGTATACTCAATTTCTCTCTCACAGGAAGTTCTTCCTCACAAAAGCTCTCTCTAAGAAGACCCCTTGAACCTCTAAAGCAACCGCTGTCTGCTGTCCAAGAGCCCTGCTCCTCTTCTCAGCGTCGCGTGCTCTCTCTCTCACGAAATTCTTTTCTGGTTCACACACGGAGCTGTCCGTTCATCCACAAAACCAAGCCACCGAACCACACCTCTGTTCTACTGTATCAGGCCTTTTAAAGGCTTAAACCACCCAATTAGAACATGTTTAGGAGTCCTAATCAGGCCCAATCAAGCCCCAGACAGTTGGATCGTCACTGCAATCAACCTACGCCCATCGATCACGCATCGGTCCATAAAATAGTATCGTAGACCGTGCGAAATGCCTTTACAGTCCACGTGGACTCCTGTGCACCGCCCGATCCATGGTGGACCAGGCAACGGGCTCCCAGGTGGGCGCTTGGGCCTGGGCCAGCCTGCATGTGGGCCTGGGCCGCTCTCGTGCTGCGTGCTTGGGCCTGGGCCAGTCCACATGCCTGCACCTTGGCCGTGCCCTGCGTGCTTGGGCCTGGGTCGGGCACCGCGTGCGGTCGCACCGCCACCGCTCCGAGTTCTGTAATGTCTTCAATCGCGCGTATCTTGATCGTCCGGACTCCATTTGGGATGATCTTGATCTCGTTGGACTTTATTTTTTATCGCGGATCTCGCTGTGGGCTCAATGTAGACCAATTTTCTTAGCATCAAATCTTAACACTATCTTAAATATATGCATTTATTTGTATAGTCAATAATCTATAATTAGGCTAATAGAAATCTATCATTTTTCTATTTTTCTCTAGATATTTGATATTTATCTATTGTTCGGTCAAAAAGAATCCATAGGATATATTAAAGGACTTGGGGATGGTCCAAAATTAACTAGTTTTTATTCATCCAGAAAAAGAACTTCAAAGTTGGAAGAGGCTCTTCAGAAGAAGCAGAGAGAGTTCAAAATGAGTTGAAAGAGGAGATGCAAACTTACCAATCTAAGTTGGAACTTGGAAGATGTCATGATGCTGCTATACTAGCCCATCAAGGTTATGACCTGGTTAATGTATCCATTCTATATACCTCTTTCATTACATGGTAAAATACGAGTAAATATTATTTTTAAGCTATTATTTAATAATAAATTCAATAATTTCTTTTTTATTAGGAAAAAATCAATAAATTTTTGTCTAACTCATATTATAATTCTCTAACTTTTTTTTACATTTTGTATGCAGATTGATGATGATAGTTATGGCTCATTATGGTTTTGATATTTTTGAAGATTCTTAAAATCATGACACAAAATCTATTCTCTCTTTTGTATATAAGTTGATTTTTTGTATGGAATATTTTTTCTTTTTTTATAGACGACAAGTTTGGAATAATAATAGATGCGATTGATATTTACAAGCTTTATTTATATAGATGGTTAATATTTATTTATAGTAAAATTTAATTTATCAGGAATTATATTAATATTTGGTGATAAAAAAATTTTGTCATTTTTTATCATAATTGTGATAACTTTGGTGATGAATTTTAGACTTAAAAATATAACAGTTGGTGACGAAATTTGATGCATTAAAAAATTATCATTATATTCGATGATAAAATATTTTTATCACCATATATTTACCACAGATATAGTATCCATGTGATGAATTTTTTTTAACTAAATTTAATATTTAATAACATAATTTGACTCATCACAAAATCACTATAATATTCTATGACAAAAAAAATTGCCACTTTATGAACATAAAATAGCGATGTTTTAGTGACGAAGTTTATTCATCATCAAATTCAACAATTTATGATAAAATCTCGCTCGTCAAAATTACAATAATCTTGCTCGTCAAAATTACAATAATCTTTAATGACAAAAAATTTTCATCACCAAATCCAAGCTATTGCATCACATCACTTTATAAATGACTCCTTATCGAATTTTTTAGTGACAATGATATATTTTTTGGTGATGAAATTTTAAAACATTTCACGACAAATAAGTTTGTCATAAAAATATAATATATTTGATGACGAATTTATCTATGTCACTAAAGATTAATCTTTAGTGATGAAAAATACGTCATATCATGATTAAATTTTTAATTTCTTATAACGGAATAAATCATCATTAAATATTATATTATTTGGTGATGAATATAATTTTATCATAATTAATAAATATTTGATGATAAAATATTGCTATTGTCGCCTTTCACTTTTAGCGATGTACTTTTTATGATGAGCGATGTGATAATTTTTTTTTTGTCACCAAAATTTTTTGATGATGAAATTAATTTTTTGGAGGACGACTATTTTCGTCAAAAATTTTATTTTTTATTGTAGTGAGCATTCAAACTGCGATGAAAATAAATCTTTAAACCTATTTTTTCTATTTTATCATGTAGATGGATAATAGAGCAAGACTATGTCCGACGGATCTGATCGCAGGTGAGTTAAAGTACACCGGATGCCATGGATCACCCTATACTACAATTTCCTTTCTTGTTGCTGCATGGAACATGACGAAAATTCCCTGCAACGATGAAATTCCCTGCAACATCTACTGGAGAAGAGTTCACATGGTTAGAGGGTCAAGGTCGCGATCTATTGCAAGGCATGCTGTTTAGTTTGGTTCGTTTCATCCATTGCTTTTTCTTGGAGTCCGGCAGTTGTAGAAATCTGCCGTCGGTGAAGTTCGGCTGTTGGTGAGGTCCGAGGCGGATCGGGTTGGGGTTGAACCTGGCTGGAAGAGGTCTGGAAGGGATTTGGGGAGCAGCCGACGGCCGTAGGAGGTCGGTTGGGGCAGAGCTTAGTGAGCGCTTGGGGCGGCTTGATAGATGACTGGAGGAACTCATGTTGAAAGAGTTTGGGGTGATGCAGTGGGAGTTCGTCTGTCGGGGGAGTTCAGTCAGCACCGTGAAAATCCGACTGTTGGAGAAGTCCGGAGAGGTATCATCTGCAGTCGAAAGCCGGATGAGTCTTGGGAGGATCAATCCTGCTGAGAACTTCAGCTGAGGGTGTTTTATATCCAACACCAGTCCCCCTACTTCCGAGTTCAAATTTCGAATGAAGTACAGAAAGATTGTCACAGCCGAAGTTGCTCCCTTGAATTCTGCACATGACTGCCCTCAAAAATCTTGGCATTTAATACGTGCATGCCGGAGCCCTTTTCCGATTAGGGTGACCTGAAAAGCCTTTTTGGAACTCCCACCAAGATGTGATCCTAAGCGTCACGCCATGAAAGTCCGCGAACGGTCAACCCTGGGTCACGACGAGCGAGACACGCGGGACACGTGGTGGGCACCGGTTGGCCCAGGGACACCTGCCACCATAACTGCGCCAGGCTCCGTTGCCTATTTAAGCCCCCGCCTTTCCTCCAGGGGCTTCATGACATCTTTCTTTCGCCTGAGGGCTTAATCACTCAGCCACTCCATCGGTGCCTCCTCTGACTCCGAGCGTCCTTCGCATCGATCTCTGCCATTTCCGCAGGTTCTCTGCCATTTTCAGTCCCCAGAGTCTCTCCAAGGGATTCCCCTGCCGAGGCCTCCGCCCCAGAGGTCAATTTTAAGGCGATGCCACGGACTAAGAAGAGTGCAAGGAGGAGAACAGCAGTCCGCGAGTTCTCTGGTTGTCAGACTGCTGCTGCGGGTTCCTGCCGCCTTAAATGGGGCCCAAGGGGGAATTTCCTCAACAACAGGGGTTTAATAACGGGGACAACCGGTGAAGGCGTTCTGCCTGAGAACTTCGGAGTAGCCGGATGGGGCGACATCGGTAAAGGGGGCAGAGCTTTCGTCACAAGCCATGGCGGGATCCTTGACGGCGTCGGGGCCGCGGGACCAGAAGCAGTCGGCGCCGACGGTGGGGCAGTAGAACTTGTTGCGGGGATGGTGGAAGTAGCGCATGCCGACCTTGCCGGAACACCTGGGGTGGAGGTAGTCACGGAGCGCACGGTGGTGGCGCATATCTCCGGCGCCATCGCTGCCTTCGGGGTAACCCTGGTTCTTCTTGAAACAGGTCATCGTCGCCACTGTCGTTGCCCTTGCTGCCCCCTGGAACCTATCCCATCCTTTTCCCCCTAGGGTTGGGATTTCGGAGGTGGAGCGGAATGAGGCGAGGGGCGAGAGCCGAGAGGCTTGTCACACGTACTGGAAAATGCTGGTGGGAAGGACAGAATCGGGAAGAGAAGTTTACAACTCGAAGTAGCCTCCGGTGTATCCCTTTCGAGTCTTGTAACAACGTTTTCCTTTTCTGGCCCCCCAGGTCTTGTAACATACATCGAGAAATGAGAAGGAGATTTTGTTACTTCGTTTGCACTTTGCATCAAGTTGTTGTCTGCCGAACTTCCTTTCTTTACTGTCGCTGTTGTTGCATTCCCTTCTCTTTGCTTCTCTTCTTCTTTCACTCTTTTTCCCCCTTTTTTTTTTTTTAACGTCGTCCGTAGGTTGCTGGTAGCGGTCACGTCGGCTCGCCTTTCAGTTGTCCTTCTCTTTCAACCAATAGCTCTGTAATGTGTATTGGATGAATAATATAAGAAGAAAAATTTCCGCTACCTCTTATACTCACGTGTTGAATTATCGTTTGCCTAGTTTCTTTTTGATCTTCACGTCGTTCGGAGGTACCTGATTGCCATCGTATCGATCCGTCGTTTTCGCCCATGGCTGCAGATTTGTCTGGGGCCGCTCGGGTCTGGTGCCCCCCATCAGGACTCGGGCTCGGAGGTCTGATCTTTCGTCACCCCGAGGAAGTCTCATCCCGGGCTCGTGCTGAGAACTTCCTTGAGAGCTGGGGTCCTTGATAAGGACCCCAACCCTTGCTGAGACGGGGTTTTCTGCATCTTCAACGCTGTTTGCCTTCCATTCGTCACTGACATGGTCCATCGCCTTCCTTTTTAGCCCCTCCTCCCTTTTTTGTTTGGAATTTTTCCTCCGCTCTTGGCGGGGCTGCGGGAGTTCGGCTCCTGTAAGCGAAGTCGTAGGCGAGATCTGGCTCCCGTAGGAGTCCGACCGAAGTCCACCTGCAGTCAAGGTCAGGGACGAAGTCCGGATCCCATGGGAGTCCGAACGGAGTTTACCCATAAGTGAAGTCGTGGGTGGAGCTCGGCCCTCGTAGGAGTCCGGGCAAAGTCCTCCCGTAGTTGAGGTTGGAGGCAGAGTCCGGCCCCCGTAGGGGTCAGGATGGGGTCTTATTGCGAAGGGGCCGCCGGAAAAGGTCCCCCTTTTTTCTCTTCTGGTCTTGAACGACCAGACTTTAATTGATGCCGGAACGAGGTTCTTTCCCTATTTCTGTCGTAACAGGTTTCAGCTCTGGTTAGGACGAGGCCCTCCTCTTGTCTCCAACGCGGCCGTAGGCGTACATATGGGCATCGCTGGGCCCTTCCTTCCTTCCATTCTAAAGAGAATCGGGCCTTCGACTTTGCTCAAGTTAGGACGAGGTTCTCCTCCTGTCCCTAACAGGGCTGTGGGGGCGCATATGGGCGTTGCAGGGCCTCTCCCCCCATCCGGTCTAAAGAGAACGGGCCTTCGACTTTGCTCGAGTTAGGGCGAGGTTCTCCTCCTGTCCCTAACAGGACTGTGGGGGCACATATGGGCGTTGCAGGGCCTCTCCCCCCATCCGATCTAAAGAGAACCGGGCCTTCGACTTTGCTCAAGTTAGGGCGAGGTTCTCCTCCTGTCCCTAATAGGGCTGTGGGGGCGCATGTGGGTGTTGCCGGGCCTCTCCCCCATCCGGTCTAAAGAGAATCGGACCTTCGACTTTGCTCAAGTTAGGATGAGGTTCTCCTCCTGTTCCTAACAGGGCTGTGGGGGCGCATGTGGGCGTTGCAGGGCCTCTCCCCCCATCCGGTCTAAAGAGAATCGGGCCTTCGACTTTGCTCAAGTTAGGGCGAGGTTCTCCTCCTGTCCCTAACAAGGCTGTGGGGGCGCATGTGGGCGTTGCAGGGCCTCTCCCCCTATCTGGTCTAAAGAGAATCGGGCCTTCAACTTTGTCGAGACGAAGTTCCCCTCTTGTTTTCGATGCAGTTTGTTTTGACTGCTCTGTCGATGTAAGATAGTGCAAAAGAGGGGAGACAGGTAGACATACAACCTTTAATTGAAATAAAGTTATTGGTAGTACATCCGTAAGTTTTTCGAGCTCCATGGTCGTGGGAGGTCTGCTCCTCCGAGCTCCTTAAGGTAATAAGTTTCGGGCCGGACTACTTCCTTGACCTCATACGGGCCTTCCCAGTTTGGGACGAGCTTCCCTTGATCCTGAGGTTGCGAGACAGCGGCTCGTCGAAGCACTAGATCTCCTGCTCTAAAGACTTTGTTCTTGATCCGGGAGTTGAAATAGCGAGCGACCTTCTGTCTGTAGGCCGTCATTCGGACTTGAGCTACCTCCCGCCTTTCTTCCAGTAGGTCGAGGTTGGCTTTAAGACCTTGCAAATTTTGATGTTCGTCGAATGCCACGACTCGTGCCGACGGGAGTTTAAGCTCAATTGGGATGACGGCCTCCGTTCCGAAGGCTAAAGCAAAGGGGGTCTCTCCCGTGGGCAGTCTTTGGGTAGTTCGATACGCCCACAGCACATGATAAAGTTCGTCCGTCCAAGTTTCCTCCGCCTTTTCAAGCCTTGTCTTGATCCCCTGCAGAAGGGTTCTGTTAGTCACCTCAGCTTCACCGTTCGCCTGAGGATGGGCTACTGATATGAAGTTGTGGGAGATGTTTAGATCTTTACAGAATTCGGCGAATCTTGCTCCCGCGAATTGCCATCCATTATCAGTGATTAGGGTTCTTGACAGACCGAACCTACAAACGATTGACTTCCAGATGAAATTTTGCACTTTGGCCTCTGTGATTTTCGCCAGTAGTTCGGCTTCGACCCACTTGGTGAAGTAATCAATTGCTACCAGGAGGAACTTCCTCTGTCCCGACGCCACGAAAAAGGGTCCAAAGATGTCCATCCCCCATTGCGCAAAAGGCCACGGGGCACTCAAGGGCGTAAGCTCGGTGGCGGACTGTCTCTGGATATTGGCATATCTCTGGCATCGATCACACTTTCTGACATATTCAATCGAATCACGATGCATTGTCGGCCAGTAATATCCTTGGCGGAGCAACTTGTGGGATAAAGATCTAGCCCCCAGATGGCTTCCGTAAATTTTTTCATGCACTTCCCACAAGGCGTAGTCAGCTTTCGAAGGCCGAAGGCATTTCAAAAGGGGCAGAGAGTATGATCTCTTGTACAACTTAACCTCATAAAGGATGTATCGGGAGACTTGATTTCTGAGCTTCCGAGCCTCTTTCGCATCCTGGGGGAGAACCCCGTCTCTGAGATAGGTTATCAGTGGGTCGATCCAGCTGGGCTCATGGTCAATTTCCAGCACGGGCCGTGATTCCTCCGTACTTAGGTACTTGAGCACTTCAAAAAGAACACCTTTGGGTAATTCGACCGGGGCCAGCGTTGCCAGCTTGGAGAGGAGGTCGGCCTTGGTATTTTCTAACCTCGAAACCTGCCTGATGTCAAAGCTGCTGAAGGCGGAGACGAGCTCCTTCACCTTTTCGAGATACTTAGCCATGCTGTCCTTCCGTGCTTCGTAGTTTTCGTTGACTTGTCCCACTACTAGTTGAGAGTCGCTGTGAACTCGAAGCTGATCGATTCCCAACTCTTTGGCGATCCTCAATCCTGCGATCAGAGCTTCATATTCCGCTCCGTTGTTCATTGCGGGGAACTCGAAGCACAGAGCGTACTCCGCGACGATTCCGTCCGGACTGGTCAAGACCAGGCCCGCACCTGCGCCTGACATGTTGGAAGACCCGTCCACGCAGAGGGCCCAAGAGCAGTCAGAGGGATCTGCCTCTTCTTTGGGGGAGCTCGGTGGGGGCTTCAGGTCGACAATTTCGTCTTGTTCAGGTGCGGCTTCCTCAGGGATAGTACACTCCACTACAAAATCTGCCAATATCTGGGCTTTCACTATTGGCCTGGGTCGATAGTGGATGTCAAATTCTGTGAGCTCGATCGCCCATTTGGCCATCCTTCCGGAGGCATCCGTCCGGTGCAGAACCGCCTTGATTGGTTGGTCGGTGAGCAGCGTTACGGTGTGCCCTTGAAAGTAGGGTCAGAGCCTCTGGGCTGCAATCAACAAGGCGTAAGTCAGTTTTTCTAATTTGGTATACCTGGTCTCAGCGTCTCTCAACGTGCGACTGACGTAGTAGATCGGTCGCTGGACTTTTGCTTCTTCTTTGACAAGGACTGCCGCAATGGCCATGGGAGAGACTGCCAGGTACAAAAATAGTTCCTCTTCAGGCTCTGGCTTCGCCAACAGCGAGGGTGAGCCGAGGTAGCTCTTTAGCTCTTCGAATGCTTGTTGGCACTCAAGGGTCCAATAGAAGTTCTTCGATTGCTTGAGAGTTTGGAAAAAGGATAAGCACCGTTCGACTGACCTCGCGACAAAGCGATTCAGGGCTGCTACTCTCCCGTGAGGTGCTGAACCTCTTTTATCGACCTTGGGGCGGTCATCTCCTGAATGGCGTGAATTTTTTCTGGATTGGCCTCAATCCCGCGCTCCGACACTATGAAGCCCAGGAACTTTCCCAAGGTCACTCCGAAAGCGCATTTAGTCAGGTTTAGTTTCATTTTATATTTTCGGAGGGTGTCGAAGGTTTCCTCGAGGTCGGCGATGTGGTCCATGAAAGATTTGCTTTTTACGAGCATGTCGTCGACGTAGACCTTCATGTTGCGGTCGATCTGCTCCTTGAAGATTTTGTTCACCAACCGCTGGTAGGTTGCGCCTGCATTTTTGAGGCCGAAAGGCATGATCCTGTAACAGTAAAGGCCACGGTTAGTAATGAAAGCGGTCTTTTCTTCGTCTTTCGGTGCCATCCTGATTTGATTATAGCCGGAGAATGCATCCATGAAGGTGAGGAGCTCATGGCCCGAGGTCGCATCCACCAGTTGATCGATTCTGAGAAGGGGATAGCTGTCCTTTGGGCAGGCCTTATTCAGCTTTTTAAAGTCTATGCACATCCTCCACTTGCCGTTCATCTTTTTGACTAAGACGACGTTGGAAATTCAATCAGGGTAGTTGACTTCCCTAATGAATCCGGCCTTAAGGAGCTTGTCCACTTCCTCGGCTATCGCCTTCTGCCTCTTTGATGCATGATCTCGGATTTTTTCTTTCGTCGGTCGATGCTTGGAATCAACGGTCAAGCGGTGTTCCATAACTTCTGTGTCAATCCCCGGCATGTCCATCGGGATTCAAGCGAAGACGTCCGCATTCTTCCGTAGAAAATCGATGAGACGCATCCGCACCTCTTCCCCCAGGTTGGAGCCAATCATTGCCACATGCTCCGCATTCCCATCGTTCAAAGGGATCGGTACCAGATCTTCAATTGGACCGCCCCTCTCTTCAGTGAGGTCGTCGCGAGTATCCAGCCCATCGACTGGACAGGGGTTGGATTGGTCGCTTCTTTGCAAGGCTATGTTGTAGCAGTGTCTGGCCAGGGCTTGGTCTCCTCGGACCTCCCCGATCCCCTGGCTGGTGGGAAATTTTAACTTCAAATGGTAGGTTGACACGACGGCTCGGAGAGCATTGAGGCCAGGTCGGCCAAGGATTGCGTTGTAGGCTGACGGCGCCTTCACCATCAGGAAATTCACCAGAGCCCTGGATTGTCTTGGATATCGACTCGCAGCTACTGTCAAAGTCACTATTCCCTCCACCGGGACAGCATCGTCGGTAAACCCTACTAGGGGGGAGGTAATCGGCCTCAAATAGCTGTCAAGGATGGACATTCTCGAAAAGACGTCGTAGAATAAAATATCGGCCGAACTTCCATTGTCGACAAGAATGCGGCGGACGTCGTAGTTTGCTATATTCAAGGAAACCACAACCGCATCGTTATGAGGGAATTGGACTCCCTGGGCGTCTTCTTCAGTAAAGATTATGGGCTCCTCAATCTTTGGTCGCTTGGGGGATACGGCCAGTACGTTGATTGCCTCCTGTCGGGATCCTCCCGAGATGGTGTTGGCGAAATCTATCGGAGGCCGGTTGTCCGACCGTTCCCTGCCAGCCACTGCCGCCGGAGGGCACGGGGTCTGGGAAACTGGAGGCGGGGTCGGAGCCTGGGACTTGGCTCCGGAGGCCAAGGGTCGCCGTGTGGACGCTCTGCAGGGAGGCATCGGGCGAGGATCCAGTGAGGGGAAGGAGGAGTAGATGTCGGAGAAGATGACCAGAGGTGGTCCCGTTGAGCGCTCCTTTAAGAACAAGGGTACCGTGAAGACACACCCCTTCCTCTAGCGCCAATCCTGTTGGTGCAAAAATCCACTTGCGTCGGAGAAGTTGGAGTCGAGGGAGTCGCGGTCGCCGTCGGGACCTACAAAAGAAGTCTAAACCGGAGGTGGGGTTGCTCCGGCAAGACCCTCCGACGCTCAAGTCAGTTCTCTGCCTCAACAAGAATGGAGTGCTCTAACAAAAATTTTAGCAGAGTTTTGGGTAAGAAAATGAGATCTTAGAGAATAACGTATCTGGGGCCCCCTTTTATAGGCGGAGGGGCAGCAGACCGATAGCGATATCTGTAACCGTCTGATAGTGGGCTGCCCAGGATCAGGTGGAGTTTGTTGCGAAGAGTAGTGGAGTGGACCCGTGGTTATCCCCGGGGCATGCCACGTGGAGTCTGCCGTGGGGGAATGGAGCGGCGTCTGTTGTCGCGACTTGCCATAGGATGGAAGAATCGTGCGGTATCTGTTGCAGAAAGTGGAGCAGCGCTGTGGCCGTTATTGCGGCCTGCCAGGGAGTGATGGAGCCACGTAAGATCCGCCACAGGGAGTGGAGCAGAATCGTGGCCGTTACTACGGCCTGTCAGGGAGTAATGGAGCCGCATAGGATCCGCCGCAGGGAGTGGAGCAGAGTCGTGGCCGTTACTACGGCCTGCCAGGGGGTCCAGACTTGTCGGCTGAAGTTCGGTTGGAGTCTGTAGCTGGAGTCGGAAGCGAAGTCCGGTTCCTGTAGGAGCTCGGACGAGGTCTTCCTACGGTCGAAGTTGGGGGCGAAATCCGGCTCCCGTAGGAGTCCGGACGAAGTTCGTCCGTAGCCGGGGTCGTGGGCGGAGCCCGGCTCCCGTTGGAGTCCGAGCGAAGCCTTCCCGCAGTCGAGGTCGAGGACGGAGCCCGGCTCCCATGGGAGTTCGGGCGAAGCCTTCCAGCAGTTGAGGTTGGGGATGGAGTCTGGTTCTCGTAGGAGTCCGGACGAAGTCTGCCTGTAGCTGGAGTTGGAGATGAGATCCGGCTCCTGTAGGAGTCCGGTCGAAGTCTACCTGCAATTAAAGTCAGGGACGAAGTTTGGCTCCCTTAAGAGTCCGGACGAAGTTTACCTGTAAACGAAGTCGTGGGTAGAGCCCGGCTCCCGTAGGAGTCCGGGCGAAGCCTTCCCACAGTCGAGGTTGAGGACGAAGCTCGGCTCCCATGAGAGTCCGGGCGAAGCCTTCCAGCAGTCGAGGCTAGGGACGAAATTCGGCTCCCGTAGGAGTCCGGGCTGAGTCTGCCTGTAGTTGGAGTCGGAGACGAGATCTGGCTCCCGTAGGAGTCCGATCGAAGTCTACCTGCAATTAAAGTCAGGGACGAAGTTCGGCTCCCTTAAGAGTCCGGACGAAGTTTACCTGTAAGCGAAGTCGTGGGCGGAGCCCGGCTCCCGTAGGAGTCCGGGGGAAGCCTTCCCGCAGTCGAGGTCGAGGACGGAGCCCGGCTCCCATGGGAGTCTGGGCGAAGCCTTCCAGCAGTCGAGGCTAGGAATGAAGTTCGGCTCCCGTAGGAGTCCGGGCTGAGTCTGCCTGTAGCTGGAGTCGGAGACGAGATCTGGCTCCCGTAGGAGTCCGGTCGAAGTCTACCTGCAATCAAAGTCAGGAATGAAGTCCGGCTCCCTTGGGAGTCCGGACGAAATTTACCAGTAGTCAAAGTCGGGGATGAAGTCCGGCTCCCGTAGGAGTCCGGACGGAGTTTCCCCGTGGCCGGAGTCGGAGACGAGGTCCGGCCCCCGTAGGAGTCTGGACGGAGTCCGCCCGTAGTTGGAGTTGGAGACGAGATCCGGCTCCCGTAGGAGTTCGGTCGAAGTCTACCTACAATCAAAGTCAGGAATGAAGTCCGGCTCCCTTGGGAGTCCGGACGAAATTTACCAGTAGTCAAAGTTGGGGACGAAGTTCGGCTCCCGTAGGAGTCCGGACGGAGTTTCCCCGTGGCCGGAGTCGGAGACGAGGTCCGGCTCCCGTAGGAGTCCGGACGGAGTCTGCCCGTAGCTGGAGTTGGAGACAAGATCCGGCTCCCGTAGAAGTTCGGTCGAAGTCTACCCGCAATCAAAGTCAGGAATGAAGTCCGGCTCCCTTGGGAGTCCGGATGAAATTTACCAGTAGTCAAAGTCGGGGACGAAGTCCGGCTCCCGTAGGAGTCCGGACGGAGTTTTCCCGTGGTCGGAGTCGGAGACGAGGTCCGGCTCCCGTAGGAGTCCGGACGGAGTCTGCCCGTAGCTGGAGTTGGAGACGAGATTCAGCTCCCGTAGGAGTCCAGCAGTTGTAGAAATCTGCCGTCGGTGAAGTTCGATTGTTGGTGAGGTCCGAGGCGGTTCGGGTTGGGGTTGAACCTGGTTGGAAGAGGTCTGGAAGGGATTTGGGGAGCAGCCGACGGCCGTAGGAGGTCGGCTGGCGGCAGAGCTTAGTGAGCGCTTGGGGCGGCTTGATAGACGACTGGAGGAACTTGTGTTGAAAGAGTTTGGGGTGGTGCAGTGGGAGTTCATCTGTCGGGGGAGTTCAGTCAGCACCGTGGAAATCCGGCTGTTGGAGAAGTCCGGAGAGATATCATCTGCAGTCGAAAGTCGGATGAGTCTTGGGAGGATCAATCCTGCTGAGAACTTCGGCTGAGGGTGTTTTATACCCAACAGGTTGGATGTAGTTTAGCTTGGATGTATCAAGCTTATTTGATAAATAGCCTATCCAAATTTAATATTTTCCTTTTTCTTCTATCATGAATCTGCCTCCATCTACCAAAATGTATGGTAGAATTGAAAATAAGTGTCCTATGTGATTCTTTTTCTTTTGAGAATTATAATGTATGACTGATGTATCTAAGTTTTCTCTTTTTTAAAAAAAAAAAGAAAAAGACAACGCATCATTGCTTTGGATTTTTATTATTCATACAGGATGAATAAAGATTGAATATTATTTTTTAAGAGAAGTAGTGAACATCGAATATTTGTTAACCAGAAAAGATAATGTTATTATATTTGCAAACTTTTTGGATCTCGTGGAAGGTACTACTTGGTTATGTTCCTTGTTTCTTTTTGTTTCCAATATCCATAGAGAATTCTATCAAAAAAAAAAAAAAAAATCCATAGAGAGTTGTTAAAGAACACCATTATCCATAGAGAATTGTCAAACAACACAATGCAAACTTGTGGAATCATGTGAGGCATACTCGCGCGGTTGCTCGTCCTTGAATTCTAATCTATACTGCTTTTTCTATCTTTTTCTATGCAAACAATTGAACTAGTTGGCTCTTATATTTTTTACTCAGAATTGATATCTTACATCATGATATTAAATACTTAGAATAAATAAAATAATAATTCACAACGTAGCCTTCATATTTTTATTAAATTTATTGGAAATAAATGTGATGAATAATAATTTAAGTGCATTTGCAAACTTTACTTGCTGTGATATCTTAAAATATGGACTTGCTAAGTTCGTCTTGAGTCAATCTTAATCAAGCAAACACGGTCTGATCTATTTGACATGAAATTTAAAGGTGCATTTGATTATATTTTTTAATTTTTAATTTTTAAAAAATATTTTTAATATTTTTAATATTTATTATTAAATAAAAATAAAAAAATAAAAAATATGTTTGATAACAACGTTGTTATAAAGCAAAAAGCAATATTTGAAGACGACAGGTGAAGGGCTCGACAAGAGAAAAAGATTTAAAAAGGAAGGAAGAATGGGGTGGGAAGGTGAAGAGTTCGACGAGAGAGAAGAGTTCAGACTCTTTACTCTTTGATTTGACGTTTTAGAGGTACAAAAGTAAAAAAAATAATATAAATTTTAAAAAATAAAAAAATTTTATTTTATATATAAAATAATTATTTTAATTTTTTTTATTTTTTATGATGTTATTAAATATTATTTTTTAATTTTTATTTTTTAAAAATTAAAAAAATAAAAAAATATTTTTTTAACGACTAACCAAATGTACTATAAATTTTTTTTAATCCCTATACTATTGCATTGTTAAACAAAACATATTTCCTCGTATGATCGTACCTAAATTTTTAGATCAAGATAAAATATTAAAAATCAAATCAGGCATTAGAGATCTGACTGGCGTGTACTAACAGTTTTAAAATTTAAGGCATTTTTTTTGGATAAGACGAATGAATCATACCAGTCTAGTCTAGTATAAATATATTCAACAATATCAGCAAACAAAATGTCATGAAAGGGTCTGGGTAGAGCTGAGTAGTCAATCCGAAGATCAATCCAAAATGATCTTCGGAATGCTCAACGAATAAGGCTATTCAAGCTGCAGCTCTGCTCTCCTCTCAGTAGGCATAATTGGTCTGGAATGCTGTGCAACCATTCACAAGCTACTAGATGTTTTAAAGCAGGAGGTGCCAAATCCTGGCAGGTTCCGATTAAACGCCAGAGAATAAATAATCGGGAAGGAGCGTGTCCTGATGGTCTGGATATGGGGTCTAGAAGTGATAATTGACCTTCTGATCTTTGATGATGTTGGGATGATATACTCATCCATTGAATTCATCTATATATGATGGAGAGGAGGCCATCTATTCATCCAAACTCGGTCCTAAATCGAACATTTTCTAGTGAGGGATGGGGCTCTACGATCATGCCTAGGAGAGATAGTTGTGTCGGATTGCGCTCCTCCAATTTTTTTTTCTATATTAAAAAAAAAAATAAAGAGTGCCAAATCATTGCACTTGATGCCGCTGGATCAATCTAATCATTATAGAGTAGTCTCCCTCTAGATGAATGTACTCTGCCTATAAACAAAGTTTAACATAAATCATACTAACCCCGGTAGCCCTTAGATCGGCATCAGGGACGTTCTTGTCATGTATACTGTTGTTGCCCCCAATAGCAATTAGAGATAGGAAATGAGCAGTGCCTAGCACGACACGGCCCAGACCCACCAAGCCGAAGATTTAATTGGCTATGCCAGGCACGACCCATGTAGTAAATAGGCCATGCTCGGCACGGTCCGTGTAAACAAAACTCCTAGCCTAGCACGATCCTAGGCCTAAGGGTGGCGGGCCATACCGGGCATGACTTGTTGGTCCGTTAGGCCTGCAAGCCTGATGGGCCTAATAGGCTATTTTTATTTTTATAATGTAAAAATTAAAAAATATTAAATAATAAAAGTATATGAGAGATAGGAGAGATATAAAATAGAAAAATTACATCTTCAATTTATTAATATTCATAATATTAATATATGTTAAAATTAAATTAAAAAAATTGAAAAAAAAATTAATGAATGATGAATTTTTTTAAAATTAAAAACATGAAAATAACTTTTTCTTAAAATTATTAAAAGAATCAAATGATTTAGAAACATGATGAGAAATTAAGAATCTTATTTCACACAAAGGCCACAACTAGGAGCTTATGACGGATATAAATGGGTCGTGCCTTATCTTAAGGGGGCCAGGCTGGCATGCGGGCTGGGCCGTGCCTGGTCCAAGCCCTTATGGGCCATGCTAGGTTGGAGCCGTGGGCTATAAAAGCCCCAGTCCAGTCGGCCCCCTTCTATGTATCGTGTCTGGCATATCCCATTATTGTAGCAAGTGAGTCATATCAGACACGATCCAATTCATATCGGATTGGGCTGTATAATGGGCTGCCTGACTCGATGCACATGTCCAGCAGCAATAAAAGTGTTAGAGCCTCTAATTATAAATTCAAATCCACATCTATGACCACCACCAAACACACTACCATTGAAGTTCATCTTAAGGAAACTTGGGGATGGGGGCTCTTGGATAATAAAGACCATCCCGGTCGCTACAAGAGCTAAAGAAGAGTCTCATATGTTCTGAGTTGTCAAGGGCTCTCCTATGATGTGCGACTGTATGATTTCAGCTGCATGTATAAATATTTTCTTCAGGATGAATCTTGGCTACCGATAATAACTCATAGTAAGCTAGATAAACACATCAAAGACTTCGAGATCTATCTATATTTCCGCCGATACACCTCTTGAGATAAGCAAGAAAGGTATCCACTAGCATCACTAATCGGATAAAATCTAACGAGCTACTGGACACTGAAAAGCATGTGAGCTACTAACCTTAGGCCACCTTTCAAAGAATGCCTCTATAAAGCTCATAAAGATCTTTAGTCTTGATCTCTGAACTGTAGTCGAATCATTAGACTGATCATGCCCCACAGTTAGCCGAGGCGGACCTCAACCCCTACTTGAGGTGTCATTGTTGCGGACAAAGATTCAACCCGTCATGTGAGGTATTATCCATTTCGATCTATGAGACTCACGATTTTGCCCTTTAAAAAACACCTTACGTGAGAAAAATTTTTTCTTTCTTATAAGTATGAGTCTCCCTTGACTAACAATCGATGTGGGACTATTGGTGCCTTTCACATTATTAAAACCACAACAGTCTCACTATTTAAGAATATAATAAACAGATAAAAAATTATTTATATAAATTTATATTTAATAAAATAATGATAATTATAAAATTTAAATATACCATATCAACGATACACACCCGTATCGTACCCGAGATATCGGTATTCAACGTTTGCTATTTTTGTTGACCGTGAGAGGGAAAGGACGATTTGAGAGATGGTGAAGGAGGAGCCCTCCCAAGCTTTGACAGAAGACGAGCGGCGGGCGCTCCGTGGGAGCAAATTCGCGCCGCTCCCGGCGCCCGCACCTGCTCGAGCCCAGCCCAGGTCTCTTCTTTCTCCTCTCCTTCTTCCTCCTTTTTTCTCGTCTTCGTTGATCCTTCTCTAGGGTTTTGTTCGTCCTTTCTCCCTTACTTCTTGATATGGATTCGAATGGAATGAGGAATTGGTCTCAGGTCAATCTATTTCGACGGTTAGGGTTATTATCAATAGCAGTGAATTGGTTAATTGGAATTATTCGAGTTCTGTTCCGCTTTATCAGGCGTTTATTTCACCGATCTAACAAGTTTGAAAAGCTAATATGAAAAAGGTTTACAAGAAGACATGAAGAATATAACAGGAAAGACCGTGCAAAATTTGAACTTTATGAATGAATCTAAGATTTCGGTTGAAAAAGGAGTAATCTTGTTGCAGACCATGTGTGTTTGCAAAGTATTTTCAGTTGAAAATATGAAGAAAGGAGTATAAGCTAATGAATCCTGTCCTCTTTGGGGTCAGCATTTTTAAGTCTTGGAACAGTTATTCGTGCCAATTTGAAATCTTGCTTAGTTGCTTATATATTGTAATGCAGTGAGCTGTTTGCTAATGAAAGAATGAGGTAAACTGGGCTGATCATGAAAGAAGCTTTACATGTTGTTCATGGAATTTATTCTGTTCTTTGTATATAAATATTGATCAACATGGTAGAAACCATAACCATAGGCATGGCCAGAGAGCCGTGTTTGGTGTCATAATTTCTGAATGGCTTAAAATTAAGGGGATCATCAAATCTTCTAGAAACCATCTAATCCTACAAAAGGTCTGTTTTTACTTCGGCTCCTTTAATATTTTTTTGAACTTCAATAATAAAATATGTAGCAGTCAAGGTCTGCCGTCTCAGTATCGGACCTTGTACTGGTAACATGTTGTTATAGTATTGGTTCGCCATCTCGTTATCAGACCATGTACAAGCCCGTATGGAGGTTGGTTTTGCATAATGAGACTCGGCAAGCTAACCTTGGTCCCAATCGTATGATTTGCCCCTATTGTTTTTTTTATTTTTTATGTTCTTAATCATGATTTTGAAGTTAGGCTATTTTGTTACTCTATGGTATGAACTCATACAATTGTATTTATGGTTTTTTTAGTATATATAGTGATAGAGGATGCATATTAAGGCTTTGTTTCTTCCAGTTTATGATGATTTGGTAAAGTGAAGGGCTCAATTGGGTTTAAAGATTTTGAAAAGAAAACAAAGTATGAAGACTAAAGTGGATGTATATAGAGAAATGACTTGAGGAGGAATATGTTGATAGCCTTTGTAAGAATGAGTAATAGATCATTGCCATAAAGTTTTAAGTGAATGTATATAGAGAAATGATTTGAGGAAGAATATGTTGATAACCTTTGTAAGAATGAGTAACAGACCATTACCATAAAGTTTAATTTGATAAATAGAAGAACAAGGCTAGCTATGATAATAGTTCATACGGATGATGTAATATAGATGAAATAATACCTACTAGGCTCTATTTTGCCTCTGTAAGTCATCACTGCATATCATTCCTGACATTTTTCTCCTCTATGAAAAAGGGTGGCTCACCCAGGTGGACCAGTGACAACAAACAAAGCTGCAGCTTTAGCAAGGTTTCTTGAACGAAAGCTTCAACAACCAGATGGATTGAAGTCTATAGATCCAAATCTTCTGGAAGTGGCCGTGAAAAATGCAAAGGCAACTGTGCATGCTAGTAATGGTATAATGTTCATTGCAAAATCCTTTTTCCATTCTGACTGTTTGTACATTTTGTTTGCTGCAAATGTATTTAGATAGATCAATCATTCATGATATTTGCAGAGGTAAAAATTTTCAGAGTCAGTAATAAACTCTTCTAGTCATTTCATGTTTTTTGGTTATAGGTTTTGTATTTTTTCTCATTATCCACTTTGTTTTTCTGTCAGCAGAATTTGTTAACAAATATGATGATGGGAAATGTTCCAAGTTTTTTTTTTTTTTCAAATTTTTAACAAATCTATAGATTCAAGAGGCCTCTTTGAATTCTGCTTCCTAAGTTAGAAAATGTAGATACTTTTACTATTTAAATTAAGACATTCATCTTGGTTAATTTTACTAATTGTTGGAACATAGATATCCAAGATTCCATAAATTTATACATAAATCTTTTCAGGTTTGGCAGCTTAAGTTAAGATCGCCTTTATACATAAATCTTTTCTTTCCACATCATCCTATCTTCTATGTTTCTTTACTTGGAGTTCAACTAGATGCACACACATAAACTTGCGTACTGATATAACAGCAAGCTCTTGACTTGCTGCTGGGCCTTTATGTGGACATAGTACTGAAATACAAGTATTATTTTTATAAGAGACTCATCTAGTCTCAAGATAAACATAGTTAGATTAATGTGTCATGTCCAGGTAACATGGAGATGCATTTATAAACCCACTTATGCACTATCTCATATATGATTTAATTTACTGTCTAGTATATATTTACATGCATGCGCATTTATGTTTTTTCCATGGAATTTCTTGCATGCTCCAACCACGACCTTTCGTAAATGGATCATCCAAATTGGCCTCTTATCTCACATGTTTCTATTGTTGTGCACCTAAAGTTTATTTAAGGGTGTTCTTGTGCTTTTTGTGGGTTTTTCTTGTCTAACTGCTAATGAGTTTTACCACCCATATATTTTCTTGTTACTGCCTGTTGAACTGAAAGATCAATATGTTTTCTAGTAAATACACTGCCTACTAGATGTTTGAGATGTCAGAGACAGCTAATAACTGAGGCTGTTTTCTCCCTCCACTTGTGCTTCCACAGAATATGATCTCATGAGTAGAATGAAAATAAATAACACCCGACCTTTTCTCCATCACAGAAGGGTCTTCAGCCTCTGGAAGAATGATACGACATGTTTCTTCCTTTGGGGACTCCTCTGAGGTAATACCGATGAGCATTTTCTTTCAAACAGTTGGCAAGGTGTGATTATAGACAATATTAACTCTTTCAGGATTCTGGACAAGATCAAGATAAAGAAGAAAAGCCAAAGCAAAAGAAGAGGAAAAAGAAGAAATTGGACTCCTCTGAGGTAATACAGTTGAGCATTTTCTTTTGGAAAGTTGGCAAGGCCCTGTTATTGACAGTATATGGTCTTGCAGGATTCTGGAGAATATCTAGCTAGAGAAGTAAAGCCAAAGCAAAAGAAAAGGAAAAAGAAGAAAAAAAAGGTAGTCCAATCCTCTTTTAGTTTCCTCTTTGGTTTCTGCTGATGCCTTTTTAATTGCAGGTGGTGCAAAGCCCCAAAAGTCACAATAAATCATGATTATTTGTTCCTCAAGTTTGTGCTTTAAAAATGGAATGACGATTCCATAACCTTCAACGCTAGAGTGAAGCAAGCATTGGTTCAACATTGTAGGTGGCTGATTTCCATAACCTTCAACGCTAGAGTGAAGCAAGCATTGGTTCAACATTGTAGGTGGCTGATTTTGAGTCCTTGTTGGACCTTGGTTGGAGTAATAGCAGCTGTTGGAAGTATGGGCTGAACAATTTCATGGCGACTTGAAATGCAATATCTGTTGGTTTTGACTCATTTTGATGCGTTCAGTGTCTTTAAACTTATGACAACCAGTTTTAGTTGATAACTTGCTCAGCTGGACAAGAACACAATATATGAGCTTTGGATTATCTCATAGAGAAGAAGTTTATGATTCTTGGTAAGAGTTGACTTCGCCCCTACTTGTTGATCATTCTTTTAAGCAATTTGAGTAGAACCGTTCTAAGCCAATAACTTTATTTAATACAAGTTATTTGACGTTTTCCTCTCCAAATCTACGAGCTTGACTTCTCCTGGAAAAAAGAAAAGCTCACTATAAGAGTACATGCTCTTGAAGGTTAGTGTTAATACAGCAAAGGATGACTTGTTATGCTTGCACAAAACCATTTCCGGGTTTTAGTGTATCATTCTGCGGCCAAGTGCCATTTTTTTTTTCTTCCAAAAAAAAAGTGCCATTTTTTTTTTCCTGACAGCTTCCTGAATAAAAAAAAAAAAAAAAAAACGTTTAAAAGGGCGCATTATTCTCTATATAGCGACAGCCAATCGTATAAGTGGTTTAATCCAACTCCTTCCAACTGTGCACTACGGTATGGGATGTGTCACTTGAATCCTTGGCCGCTACTCGTTATGGTGATGCAGGCAAGGCAGATAATTATGTAGTTTAAGAAGTGAGCACCACATGTGAGTTGGTGGTTGGCGACTTCAGTTGAAGCCTACCCGCTAGCTAGGCAAACCTACTTGTTAGCCTTGTTTGGTTCATGAATCTAAACGCTCCAAATAGTATTTTAGAAGTTGCAAGCTGAAGACAGAAGTTAGGAAGCTTAAATCAATTGAATCAATTTGGTTGTCAACTATGGGTAACAAAGAGAAACATGGTGCTACCTAATCCAAAGTACACTATTTTAAGGTGATTTAGCCAAAAGATTCTGATACGACCAGGTGAGCTATCTTTTGTAGGATGGAAGACCCAAGGGGATGATCAAAATGTTATCATAATATCGTCCTCCTAAACCATAAAGTAAGAATCTCTGCAATAGGTTGGACAAAACCTTGCTTGCTACTCTCTAGATTTCTTCTATTTAGGATAGAAGCTATACCATCAACGATCACTATTGCCCAAAGAGCTTTGCTATTACATTCCCCACCAAGATGATCACAAGATAACCCACCTTCTTCGTCCTTGAATCTTTAGCCTCTGAGTGTATAGTGTCAACAATGTCAAGCGACAGCACCTTCCACTCATTCACAATACCAAGCATTACAGAACGAAAAGTAAACATAACCCAGGTTATAAAGGGCATTTACAAGCATTCATCCTCATAAGAAACAGGTCTTAGGCCGATGATGTGGCGACATATGTTTTATCTAACAATGTGCTTAGAGCATCTGGACTGCTGACAGGTGGGCTGCATACAAAATTTTGGCACACATGAGCCACAGCCAGCTTGTCCACGGGGCTACTCTTTGCCATTTGGAATATATTTTGGTTCTGACTTTCCCAGAACTCCATATCTTCTGTGTTGCTAGTGTCTATTTGGATCACCTATATAGTCAATACACCAGAAACACCACAAAGCCAATGAGAATCCATTAAGAGAAATATTGCTCATAAATTCCTTTGTAACACTAATAGAATATAACAACCTTGAATCAAAAATAATGGAGGAAATAAAGCAGTAGGATAAAACAACAACACTCACAGTTCTGTTTGGATCATATGATGCAAAAACGGCGGTGGCCATGTCATTGAATTCTGCTGATGTTTTGTCTCCAACCAGCACCACCTGCTTCCTGGATGGGACAGAAAGCATATCTGCTGCACTGCACATAAGTGGAACAGCCATGCTTTGATCTTTCAACCTTGACTCAAATACTGCCTGTGGAGAGAGATTGTATAGAGAAAACGTGAGTAACTGTGGACAGAAACCACCTGAAGTTTGACCCAGTTTTGCAGCATGTCTCTTTGAACCGACATGCACCTGCTCTAGCATATGCATGAGCATACATTTACACACATACAGTTTCAATTATGTTCATATTCCTAAACTCGGAGGTTCTGTAGCAGGCACTAGTCCTTCCAGTCACAACTTTGTCGAGTAGATAAGAATATCTTCGGACTTGTGAAATGTCTACATCATCAATATTTGTCCATATGCAGTTATGCTCAATATGGACTTGACTGACTTTATCAGAATGAACTCTATTGTATTGATAAGAAAGCAAACAGCCAAAACCTAACTCCTCTCTCTTTCCTCACTAAACACAGAACAGCGGCCAATGTTCAGAAACTCAATCTTCAGGTTATGCCTTGCAAGCAGACAAGAATAGATCATTTTGCCACAAGAATTGCTAAGTTTCATGGCTAGATTATATATAAGATACTTTGGGAATCTAATATCGTCATCTTACCCTGAAGGGAGAAACAACATTTCTATAACCATTACTGTTAATTCCAGAAGAAAGAACATACCAGAAGGTGCTCTGCAGTACTTCTGTAATTTTCAGACCTCGCACCAGCAACCATGGATGACAATCTAATCAGATTCATAGCTGACACTGAGTTCCCAGATGGCTCTGCTCCATCATGATCCTCTTTTACACGAAGTAGGACTGAAGGGTCTTCTCCTGGCGTATTAAAATAGCCTCCCCCTTCTCCATCAAGAAACAACTCATCCTGTGAAAGATACATTATACATGCTTATGTGGGGGAAAAAAGGGTTTACCAACAATGCTCCATAAGAAAGAAAGAATTAACAAGACAATGCTAGTTCTTGCCTGAGTAGCTTGCAGATCAATTGCCCATGATAGCCAATCAGTTCCACCACCACATTCATAAAGGTCCAGCAATCCTGAGATTAAGAAGGCATAGTCATCTAGAAAACCAGGTGCTTTTGATGGACCATTTCGGAAGCTACGTTGCAGCCTACGTGCTGGCTTGTCATAGAGTCTACTCTTAATAAAGAATGCTGCCTTTTCAGCAACTTCCAGGTATGTACTTGGCTGCAAATGATGGAAACATTTTTACAAAATAATTACATAGAGAACATTTTTATCGATAAGCATAATAATTCATGACAAGCATAATAATTCATGACGGACAAGCCTATCATTTTGATATTACTAATTCTGATGAAAAGAACTGTATAATTTTCAAGCCAGAATTTGAGACACATCTAGTCATTCTTAAAAAAATTAAAACATGTGTACATTTTGCATCGTGGACTAATACGATGCTTATCTTAACTAAATGATCAGGTTCTAACCTCATATCTGGTAATTGAACTAGAGAATCAAGGCCTTAAATTGCTGTTATTTTTCCTAGGTCAGTTGAGAGCCATTCGTTATGCATTCTTTATCATTATCTGTCAGCACTTTACGCTCACTGACAAGGGGGAAAAGGAATGACACTACTGGACGTGCTAGGACATTTCAAGAGAGCTACTTTTCATTTTTGCAACTAGATTACTTTGAAATACATTTTATAGGGAACTGACAAGTTCTAAAAAATTCATATCATGTTTTTTCACCAATCTATATGGATCTATCATCACAAGAAATACTTGAAATACATGATGATAGCTGTAAATGGGTTCTAAACAGGCAATGTATATTAGTTAATGAAGCTTAACATACATTAGAATTATCCACGATTCTATAGTTCAAAAAACGAAAAAGCAACACAAACTTTACAGTGAATATCATATGAAATCCTATAAAAAATTTGTAATAGTAATATACAATTTAAGAGAGTAATTTGCATGACTAGTAAAATCAGTAGCCAGGTGTAAATTACGCTTGTGCCTTAATGCATTTGTCAGTTCAGTATCCTATTTTGCACACCTCCCCATATTCATGCTGATTCATCACCAAGTATGATTCATACCATGCATAAATAATGTACTAAATAATACTTCAATTGTTTATGACAGAAGCCAGGCCTTCTCCCCAGTCCATACTTCAAGTGTTGTGGTAAGTGAGTACATATGGGACTGGAAGTTCAGATAAAATCTATGACAATTATGTTTGATGCACTTATGATCTGCACAAAAGGGGAAAACTATAGCAACATGGTAGAAACTGTTTCTACATGAATTAGCATACACTTATCCCAGAAGAAATCTCTGGCACTAAATTTTAAAACTACCATGCTTACTAAGAGATGAGCCAAACATATTGAATACCATCTATCCTTGTGCCAGGGATTTAGCTTTAACCTACAAACAGTTTCATCAAATGAAAAATTGAAACCAGGACTTATTTCCTTTAAGCATGTTCTTGTCAAGCAGATCTATTTATCTTGCATCGAGCTTTTCATTTCTCCATTTAGCTTGAATATAATTCCACTAACTATAGGAAAAGTATGGTATTCAAATGGAAGTGCATAACCATCCAAACTTAATATCTTCAGTAGCTTCAGAAGCAAATACATGTCACTTTTAGTAATTTCAGAAGCAATTAGATGCCAAGAAACAGAATGAACTTCACATAAGATGCATAAGGTTTTAAATTTTCAGCTACCATGTACAAGATTTCCTATATGACACTAAGCACCAA
Source organism: Elaeis guineensis (assembly GCF_000442705.2). Taxonomy (NCBI): domain Eukaryota; kingdom Viridiplantae; phylum Streptophyta; class Magnoliopsida; order Arecales; family Arecaceae; genus Elaeis; species Elaeis guineensis. The sequence continues at coordinate 56,877,641 of NC_026006.2, read as the reverse complement.
ATGATCAGACCTCCAACTGCGGCGATAGCACAAGTATGCCAACTACTTTTGTCGCTAATGGCACCACAGGAACCAAACATTTTAATGCAATGCAGTGACTTTTTGATCTCCAAATAAAGAATAGACAAACACTGCATACTAATTTTAATATAATATTATTTACATAAATAATAGAATTGAAAATTCAGAATGCTAAGGTAGATAAAGTATCTTACATTGTATCCAACTACAGGAAAATAGAACTTAGTTTCTTTCACTTCTGCCTTGAGAATTTTAGAAGCTCTAGCAAAAGAGGATATTGCAAGTCCATTCCATGAAACAATTACCTAAGGAAGCGCCTGGTTTGTTAACAAGTTTGCACTAAGACAAACGATTATTCCAAGATAATTTGAAAAAATGCTTGAAAAAGCATATAGAAGGTAGAAACCTTGTCATCCAAATGAGGCCTTGGCCGTCTTGACCGTGCATTGAACAGCTTTTGTCGACATAAACCCAAAATTTGAGAATATTCATCCACTGACATGCCCAACTTTGATGCCATGGAAGAAATATCTTTTCTCTCTATGAGCACATTTTTTCCTTTGAATTCATTATGAGGATCACTCATCGAAGAAAGGTCACAATTTCCTGAAGATTTGACATAATAATGGTCCTTGAACAGAGTTGCATAGTCTCCAAGTATCTCTTCAATCTTCAGCAGAAATCAAACAGAAAATTAGCGCCGCATCAAGCCAAAATTATTGGAATATGCCAACATAAACTGCAAAAGAATGTAGAAGCATCTTACATTTGATTTTTCCTTTTTTAATAAAAAAAAGTCTGATCTTATAAAAAGCAAGAGCTACATTATAAATGAACGCTCCCTCAAAAGATCTATATCTGCAAGTTCCCATTGAAAAAGTGCCTGATCTCCTTAAGATATGAAGCATCATAAGTATGATGATCTTTTGTATGCATGCACTTAGGAAACTATGATTAGGTTTAAGGTGTTAAGCTATCACTTAAAACAATGGTTTAAATGAAATTAGAGCACCACATTGTACCAAGTATTGTAATACAACACAGACTGTCTATTTAAAAATGAAGATTGAACAAATAGCAAACCATAAAATTTATATTATTAAATAACATAAATGGTTTTCATGTATCTTGGGAATAATGGGTTATGGTTAATGGAAGAGGGGCCTGGAGAATCATGGAACAAGATGCAAATACAGGAGCAATATTCTCGAGTAATGCATGATACCTCAAGGTTGTAATTTGAACTTTCATCTGGAAGAAAAACATTCAGAATGGTTTAATCTACCTAATTGACATAGGAAGTCAGATGGTTATCATAGTTCTGACCCCTTTCAGGCTGTTCAGAACAAGAAGAAAGCTTATCTTGCTGCCAAACTGATTTGGTGGTTGTACCAAAGACCTGGCTTCAAGTCCCACGTTTACCAGGTTTCAGGGAGGATTTCTATGGGAGCGCTACCTCCATTATGTAGCCTATTGCCAACGGGTCCTCTTTCTACCCCCTGGCAGAAAGAAAAACAATCCAAAGAAAACAAATAAAAATAAAGAGATAGAAAGCTAGTTACAGCAAATTCAGATATTTTTTCTAGATATACATAGCATCTGCAGTTACCATAACTTTGGAAGCTCCTTACCACTACCGCTCATGATTCCAAAGCTTCACCTTGCTTTGTTGCTCTAAATGTTTCTGAACTTATATTTGCAATTCAACATATCTTTAATACTTGATGGAAACGACAAGCAGTCATATGATATATACAGCCATACAACTTAGGAAGTTTTAATATATGCTTATATTTGACAAATCTTTCTGACAACTTGGTTGAACTCCTTTGCATATTCATCAGTAGATTGCTGTTCTGGAGTCTACAAGGTCAGAGTGCATTATGTACATGTTGGGGATAAAACAGCTAATTCAAAAGTTTTCTTCATCTTCTACGTTTCATAAAATTTCAATCTTCCCCTGCTTTCCTACATCTTCTCATGGCAAGCAGATGCCTGCACATTCATCTTGACAGTGAATTTTGGCTAGCCATTATCTGTCACATCTTTGAACTTGAATGAGCTTCACTTAATAAGGACATCAATGAACTTATCATAAAATGAACAAAGTGATATCCACTTGAATGCTGAGATTCCATAGTTGTCCTTTCAATCACAAGCATCTCGTTACCAAGTGCATCCATGGAAAAGGTCCTCAAAATTAGCTTATCAATAATAATGTTCACCATAATGTTAACAAATTGAAGTCTGGGCCATGCTGTTTCATATGTCAAATTGCGACCAGCAATCTTCACCCAAAAACTTCATGCTACCACATGATAATCTTGGGGGAGATCAACAACCATACTCATCAGTTCAAATTCAAGAAGTTTGACCTCAGACAGGAAAAAATATATTTTGTATCTGATTGCTACCTGGTGGTCATCTAGAAAAACTGAAAGTTGTGGGTGTTTCAGCATAATGTTTTAATCAGTTAGAGGCTTCTTGCTCAATGTGCTTTTTAAAGGTCAGAATCCTGGCTCTTCACGTTGCCTTAGAAATGGGAATTGAGCTATTTTTTGGTGATTTGCTCATTGAATGCAGTGAAAGCCCTAGGCTATCCTCATATATGGTTGGCTCATTGTTCCTTAGACTGATATCGACAAATTATATATCTTGTTTTGATTATCATACTGGAATGCAAATTCAAGATGACATGGAGTATGGCATAGTTTGCTGGTGCAAGTACATGGTGGCCTGGTGGGCCTATTTGCAGAGGGTTACCCTTTGTTGTGTAGCCTAGTTCTAGTTCATGGACTCTGTGGTACAGCTCTCAAGACCCTTTGATAGCCTTTGGGTCATCTGTTTCCTACTCAAGTTTCAAAAAGAGAAGGACATTTCCTAGACTAAAGCTGACAAACAAAGTTTTGACTACTATATAGAAACTCCTAGTGGACTTTGAACTCAAGAGACCAACTTGCAAAACTTTCAACTAGAACAACCGAATGTGCAAACTACCATATTGCAGAAAGCTTGAAGAAGTTTCCAGACTTAATGTGCCAGCTAAGATGCTACTTGGTGATCCATTTTCAGCTCAGCTAGGATTCTGTTGATCCTGCTTCCATTCAAAATCCTGACTGAGCCAATCTCCACGATTATAGGATTGAGGAGGCACTCATATGGAAAAGAACATTGATTTGTGTATGAGATATTAGGAAGATTGAGGAAGAATTAGAATCACATCAATGTGTAATGAAAAATACTTCAGAAAAGATAATATGACAACTCTTTTTAGGGCAGGGCTGAACAACTTCTATGTTATATGATCATTGTTGATAAACAAGATCCCTCAAAAATCCAAGCATCAGGATTTTTTGAAATGGTGCAACACATTGTGGGCTAAAGCATACTTGATTTATGTATACTACAAAATTCTTGGTCCACATACTAACCGTATAAGTGGATTCACAGAAAAGTTCAGATGGTCACCATGGAATTAGAAAAAAATCATAAATCTAACGACCCATTCAAATGATTAAGGATTGGATGTGCACAAACCTCTTTGCTTGTCCATACATAGAATGCTCCTTCTTTTTTTCTTGGAGAACCTTCATATTCAGCACTATCAGCATCTTCAGCTGAATATATTTCACCGGATTCTCCAATCATGTCTCTCTTCAAATAGTCAAGAATATCACGAGCAACAGATGAATAGAAGGTGTCTCTTTTAATTGCAAATGTATCCAAATATACATTAGCAAGCTGCCCCTGATCGTACAACATTTTTTCAAAATGTGGAACTGCAATAGAAGACAACCTTACCATCAACAATAGCAGAAGGATATTATAAACTTATAACATGTGCATAACTTCTCTTAGCATAAGTCGGCAAAGCAGAAATCAGTCCTCTTAGCAAAATAATATATTTGAATAACAGCATCTACAATACATCCCAATGTTCATTAAGCCAAAATGGCACAAACAAACCTCTGACTACCACCAAGACTTACACCTTGAAGTTCTTATTAGACATTTTTACTTCAAGCGTTTCTAGCTTTCAACAGTTTATACAGTTATTTTATACTGACTCTATATTGTTAAATTCCTTGCTTCTTTAATGCAAATAACAATAAGACCACCACCACACCATCACAGAGAAATGACTGATTATTTATTAGTCCTCTTCCATGGCAACATTTACACTTTACTAGTAATATTAATGAAATTGATCAAATACAAACCAGTTATTCCTATACCATAGAGGCAGTGAACAAAAGAACTGGTGAATAACAGCCTTGCACACTGTCAAAACTCACCATGCCAACACTCATCCACACTATATCTATGAAAACCACCTCCAACATGATCATGGATTCCACCTCTAGCCATGCACTGCAAGGTATGACAGACCATTTGCATAGCATTGTTGGCCTCACTTTCCCTCCCAGTTTCCATCAGCTTTTTTGATGCATAAAGCATAAGGTAGACTTCAACTGGTCTTGGAAACTTTGGAGCAGAACCAAATCCACCAAACTTCGGGTCGTAACTATTCCCCAGCTATGGAAATCACAAATTCAAAATTTAAGGTCAACATTCAATAACTACAAAAAAGTACAAAAGGTTATAGAAGGAATAAATAACTTAAAACCCTACCAATTCTCATTGGTAAATAGATGAAACCTGATTCAGACAGTTACCTGTTTAACGCATGATTTTAATGAATTTTGTGCTAGCTCATCCGATAATCTATGAGAAGAAGCAGTTGCCGACAATGCTTCAGAAAGTTGTTCAATTGCAAAACTCCCACCCTTCTCAAGCATCTCTTGTTTAGTATCCCAAGCTTCCTTCACCCTTCTGAGAAATGTTTAGTGGAGAAAAACAGATAAGTAAAATGAACTTTGAGATCAATGCAACTATTAATACCAACAATATATGTTTTGCACCTCAGGACTGTTTTGAAACCTGGTCTCCCATACTTGTCATCCGGGGGAAAGTATGTTCCACCCATCAAGGGCTTGAGATTGGTTGAGAGAAAGACACTCAGTGGCCAACCACCACCACCATAAAGTGCCTGTACATATGTCATATATACCTGCAGAAACAATTGTTGTTCTTAGGAATGAAAACGGCAGCTTAAGACAGCATTACCACCAAAATACATGAAACCTCATATCACTTAAGCTGCATATGTCAGTGAATAAAAGAAATCAATTGAGCCAACTGCTTAGACTAAGGCAAGAGCATTTATAAGGGAAATACTTAATCTTTTAGAAGATTTTGAGAAGTCAATTAGAACTGTGCATAATAGAATAAAGGAAAGAAACTTCACCATGTGCCTCTATCTTACCTTATCAACATCAGGTCGCTCCTCTCGATCCACCTGTTAAGACTAATAATCAGAACCAATGAGAGAATATAATAGATTTAGTGGAGATTTATATTTTAAAAAAAAAGAAAAAGAAAAAAAAAAAGACTATTATGTGGAAGGGCAATGCACTTCTGTCATGGCATATCCTACACAGGATAAATAAGCAATCAAAAATGACTGAAAGGAACAGAATTGATTTTATTTGACCATAAATGTTAACATCAAAGACAGCTATTAATGCTTATAACGGTAGTAACAGAAGATCACCTTGATGCTAACAAACCACTCATTTAACATTTTTGCAATCTCTTCATTCTCAAATGACTCCACCTCCATGACATGGCACCTATAATTATCAACCAATAAAAGAAAATGGTCTCATATCACCAGCACAATAACAGGTACACTCTGAATATCTAAACTTCCTAGCTGACTTAAAATCAAACAAAAAGAAAAATATAAAATTTACACTGCGGCAGGTCATCAAGGAAGCAGTTTATTCTTGTTTTAGTATCAATTCAACCGTCATGGCAGAAGCATGTGAGAGAGATTTCCCATCAATGTTTCAAGGAATGGAGAAAATGCATAAGCAAACACGGATTTTCTACTCAATAAATATATGTGGATGTGTCAACATATTTATTTGGTGAACATGCATGGAATTGCTCGAAAAAAGAAAAACAAACATAAAGACTAAATACACTCACCAATGGCATGTGCTGTATCCAACTACATAACACCGAGCCACATCCAGACCAAGTAGACCAATACATCAACAAGCATCCAGCACAAAGAAAAATTTCACAGCAAGATCAAAACGGGTAAAAGAATGTTTCCAATTAGCACAGCAACGGTAACAAGCAATAAAATAACCATTAAAATTCAAAAAGTTAAAGAATTGAAGAGCTGACGCACTTGATAGAAAGATAGGAACATCTCTTTTGCGAGCTTGATCGAAAGCTTCGTCTCCCCATGGATACCAATCAACCTTCAGCACCAACAGAGGAAAGAGGAAGCGAATAAGCAACATTAAAAGAAAAGAAAAACAAACACCTTTTTTTGAGAAAGATATAAACAAACTAATCGAAACACCGCCTCAACTTAGTTACTAAGTTGCAACCGACCAATTGAAAGAGAGATCACACGAAGACCGACACAAAGATCGAAAAAAATGTCAAAGAATAATAGAAATCATCGATACTTCAAATAAAACAACTACTTCTCATCGCAAGTAGATTTGCAACACCAAACAAAACTCAAATTCAGACTGAACCCCCACTTTCGCCAATGACCAGCTCGATGAAATGGTCAAAAGAAATGAATTCAGGACACAAGGTCGAGACCAGATCGGATTAGATACCGGGTTGTGGGCGTGCTGGAGGAGGTAGGGGCTGTGCTCGGAGGCGAGGCGGTTGGTGTGGCGGTGCGCGGCGGCAGTGCTCGATCCGGCCATGGCCACGACCCTGGCAGCGAGAAGGGAGCGAGGAGGCGAAGAGGAGGAGAGCGGGAGTCGTCGAGGGATCGAGAAGGGACGGAGGCGGAGCCAAGCGTGGGGAGGGATGAGGGAGACGGTGGCTCGGGCGAGCGCCATCTGGACTTTGGAGTTCGGAGAGCGGTGGGGCAGGTGAGTCACCGCACCGCCCCATTTCCCAACCGTCCGGACTCGTGCCGGACGCACGTGCCAACAGGAGGGCTTTATCCAAACCACTATATCTCACGTGCCATGCAAGTGATGTTTATGCAGAGGCTCCAACTTGTCCTGACTCGAGTCTTGTATGTGCGTTACACGTCGCTTTTATGCAGAAAATGGATTGGTTGCTCTCAGAATTTTCTGGGTACTTCTTGGAATCTGCTATTGATTAATTGCCTTTTATTTTTCTTATAGCTCAATTTACAATATAAAAATGATTTTTAAAAAATAATGTGCTTTTGGTTTATTAACCAAATCAGTTTTTATATACTAGATTAATCAGTGCGTTTGCTATTTTTTTTTATATTTCTTAACTAGTTTTGGGCCTGCATATACGTATTGCGTGTGGATTCTATGTTAGATAATTGATTATTTATTAAAAAAAATTATGAATAGTAACATAACGACTATTCAAATTTTTGTTATCAGAAGGCTTTATAATCTAATTTAATACTTGTAAATGAGCTTCAATATCATTCTTTAATCATATAATACTTTTATTCAATATTTTAAAATGGGCTTCAATGCCATCTTCTAATAACATAATGCTTTCAGGATTATTAGATACAAGAGTTCCGATACATGACATTGTAGGTTGATTTTAACTCAAATAGTATTCATATGTGAAAATGTATTGTTTATATGGACAACTTAACTTGCTAATGGATTTTCTCTCAATTTCTACTTATATATATATATATATATTAGATAATATCTCTTGCATATCAATAGTTTAATTTTTACTTATAATTTTTATCTAAATTTTTTTATAATTTAATATTTGATGCTTTTCTTTTATTTTCTCGTCATCATGGTATATTTTGGTTGTCTACCATAAAAATTGTTGCTTGACATGTCCTGTACACGTGACTTGCTTGTGATTGCAATATATCTAATGTACTATGGCTGTAAGAGATGAGGATGAGTATATTTTCATTTCATATAAATTTAAAGATACTTCAACTTGAAAATCTGGTCATCCATGTAGCCGGTGCTAAAGTAAAATAATCCGGCATGTGATTCATTAATAGCTATGCTCTTATCATATATGGTAAAGGTCGTAATTCATTAAAAAAAAAAAAAAACAAAAAAACAAAAAAAAAAAACAAAGAGGTAACTTGAGTTATGATTCAATGAGAACACATGTTAAAATTGTACTAGTTGCCATCCCAATCACATTTTATCAGACCCTTGGATAAGGTTAATTAACTAGATTGTGTCGCTAGGATTATTTTTATAAGCAGCTTCAATTAAGGAAGGCAATCATGAACCTGCTCTGCCAACATAGTACAAATTTTACACAAAATTAGAAGAGCTCGCTTTGGCATAAAGAGGCCAATCCGCTTATATGTGGTTGTATGTTTGGAGTTAGAGTCTTGATCTGGCTAGAGATGGCAATAGATCGAGTTCGGATCGGATTGATCAATATTCATATCAGTCCTGTTATATTCATCCTATCATAGAAAAATCTATATCTATATTCATCCATATCCATTTTGGATTGGATCGGATCAAGTAGAATAAAAAATAGAGATTGAATCAGATTGGATCAGTTCGGATCTAAAAAAATTTCTAAATCCTACAAACAATCGTGCTTCTATTAAGATTAAGTTCTTAAAACCTCAAGAACCAAATTATCTTAAAAAATCCCAAAACTTAAGAAATCCCTCCGATCTCCCACACGTGCTCTCCTTTCCTATAGATCTCCGAAAAAAGAGAATAAAAAGAAAAAAAAGAAAAAAAAATGACAATCTATGTGATCTTACCTTTTTTTTTTTCTACTTTTTTGATATTTTTTTTGATATTTTTTCATTTTCTCCTAATTTTTTCTTTATTTTTTTTCCATCCTCAAGAGTCCCTATCGGATGGGAGGATTGGAGTAGCCCAATATAAAAAAAATCCCACTTGGACTTAAGAAACCCCTAATCTCCTATCGGTGCTCTCTTTCCCACAAATCTCAAAAAAAAAATGAAATGAAAAAAAAGAGGCAAAAAAAAAAGTGACAATCTATGTGAAAAACGATCTTACCTTCCAATTTTTTCCAATTTTTCTTTGTTTATCTTCATTTTTTCATCGTTTTCTCCTCATTTTTCCTCTGTTTTTTCCATCCTCAAAAATCCCAATTGGATGGGAGATTTGAAGTGACTGAATAGGAAAACTTAAGGAGAGTTTTTTTTTCAATTTTTTTTTATTTTCTTCATCTTTAAGAGTTCTAATTGATTGGAAGGCTTGGAGTGACCGAATACGAAAAGCTCAAATAGCTAAGATTTTATGTTGGATATTGGATGAATGAACATGACATGAGTCAAATTCAAAATAGAATATACTATTAACCATATCCGACCTATATCAACTTCGGATTTTTCTTTTAAAATTCATATCCACTTTAAATTTTAATCAGAATAAATTGAATCAGATATCCAAAGGGCCGGATTTGGCTAACATTATTTACCTTGGAAGATGATTGGCTTGAGTTGGCTCTATGATGGCCGGTCCTTCTATCTTTTATAATCCCAAATAGATTACAAATGTCAACTTGGGTTACTGATGGTAGGTTTAAAGTATTAAATATTTTGACTCAATAGGCCCATTTCTCTATTTATTGACCACTGATATTGACTCAATTGATCTGATCGAACATTTTTTCTGGTCAAAAAGTAGTAGTTGGGTCACGAGAATTTTTTTGGGAAGGACGAAAAAAGAAAAGGAAAACCCTAAGCCCCCTAGTCTGGTCACATGCAGTTCCTATGGCTACTCGACTTTGCACCCGTAATTTTTCCATTAAAAAATAAAAAAAATAAAAGAACAAAAAAGTGCCAGAGTGAGTGATTGCAGCTGAGAAAATTAGCCACCAAATCCGACTGTGGAAAAAATGAACAATTTAATTATGAAATTGAAAAATCCACTGGATAAAAGTTATTTTATTTCAAGTACATTTAAAAGATGGAATTACATTATGGAGCTATTTATTATTAAATAACATGCCCAAATCCAAAAAATCCTGATCAAAAAGCATGAAACAAACCCAAATACAGAGCTGATCATGTCTAAAATCCGATCAAGATCGATCTATACATCCAAACACAACATAGAAATGGATAGGATTTTCCGTGGCTGATTAAATTAAGCATTCAGAATTTCTCATGTCAACACTGTCCCTCAGGTAGGCAGCAATCATATGATTACATTCAAGTCTATAAAGTTCCGCTCCAAATAAATATGAAAAAGATACAAAGAACCTGGTCAACCGGAAGAGGCAAAACCTGGCAGCCCTACACATGCAGACCTGCTTAAAAGCCAGAAACTGGTAGCCTGCTGTGAAGAATTATATAACCAAAAGGAGATGAAGCTGGAACTGTTGACGAAAGTAGGGTAGGGGAGAAGCCATGACATGTATGATCCTTTTTCATTTCAAAAAGATCAAAGCATGAATGACAACAGCAAGCAGACAGAATTGGCATCTAATTTATCAAAGGGCTTCCTGTTGCAGTTATTGGAAGGAAAGGTGGAAGACCCTAGTATTCTGCTATGCCTCTTCTATGTTGGCTATAGCTTATTTGAGTGGGAAAGGTTGTTGGGCTGATAAAGATTGTATGAACAAGGGCTATTCAGAGCATGGGATAGAACTGGAAGAGATGATAGAAACAAGGAAGAATTGAAATGGAGAGCCTGAAGAAACAATACATGAATATATTGCATCTTCACTCGTGTCAAGAACAATGTAAAACGTGTTGGAGTTCCAAACTAGTCTTGAAGAAAAATTTGAAAAGAATATGCTTCAGATCTTCTCAGCTTGAACTAGAGATCTCACCACCATGAGCTGTGTTGCTGCTGCTGCTCGACATAGAAGCCTGTGGTTGAATGAGGGTGTGGGGTAGGAAACTCGACCTTGAAAAAATTGAACCAACAGAACCACTAGATGTGTTATCAAATAGTGGCATTTGGCTAGAGAAAGACTCCTTGCTAGAAATGAATTCATGCCGTAGATCTGAAGATGATGAGGATGGAGCCAAAGTCGCTACAGAGAATCCAATTGGGTAGGGAGCAACAGGCATATCAGAAAGGGAAGATGCAGAGGGACTGTAGCTCAACGTTCCAACTGGATGATCAAATTTGCAAGTCGGCCCAAACTTGCATACTCCATGTTGAGCATAGAACGCACAAATCTGAGCCCCCTGTCAAAACAATCAGACATTCATTACAATTATGAAACTATTACAACCCTCAGTTAATAATGACAACAAAATAAAAAAAGGTATGATAAATCTGTTGTCATAATAAAGAGAATAACTCTATTGTCATAATAAAGAAAATTCTAGCACCAATAAACACTTCAAATGGGAACAGATTATTTTATAGAAGTCATACATAAAGGAACCTTATTTTCTGAAAGACAAAAGAAGGGATGTTTTGATGCAGGACTTTATACTATTGTTGTTGACAATTTATTTTCACATTCTTCGTTACCTTTTTCTATCTTCACTCTGTAAGATCTTGCCAATGCAAAATAATAGTGCAATTGTCAGAGAGCAAATTAAGCATCTAAACAGATAGGATTCATTGATGCAAGAATTACAGAAAATGTTCTCTCGCCTAAGAGGATTCTAAGCATGACATTAGAAGTTTGAAAGAACAATCACTGCACTTATTTTTAAGCTACTCTCCAAGCTCTCTTTGCTCTTGTATCAAGTAATAGATTTTGCTACAGGAGCTACACAACTTCTGTTACTCGCTTTACTAAAATAAACTAGATAATTGCTCGCACACAAGGATATGGGAAATACATTACAATGAATTCAGAATAGAGGAAATAACAACTTATCCAGGAAAATGTTGCCCAACATACAATTTCAGTATACATGTTTCATGCAAAACAAATGGTCAAGTGAGAAACTTCACCTGCATTTAGAGGCAGTATAACAGAAGCTTGCGGTATGTTATTGATTTCTTTTCTTTGGTGACATAGAGCTTGCTATAAATGGATCATTAATTGTTTAAATTGCTTATGTTCACTACTATATGAAACACTAGTATATAACATCATATCACGCTAACGTTTCTTAACCTACACAATCGATGCAGCTTATGCTGAAAAATTTCTAGCATATTTCATTCTAAATATCATGTTTCTGTATTCATTTTTTTTAGCAATCGCCATCTGTAGGAGCTCAAGATCACCTAAAACTAAATGAAATGGAAAATTTATACTTTTGAACAAAAACTTCAAACCTTCAAAGAAACTAAATAAAATTAAAAGACAGGAAACAATATAAAACAAATTGGAAAAATAATATGAACTAAATAGTTGTTCTTCTTCACACAAGAAGAAAATAAAAAAAAGAGATCTGATTCATAGTCTCAAGTTTCTCATCCTACTATTTGTTTGGGATCATATTTGTCTTCCATCATGCCCAAACAAGGATAAAACTTTCAATAGAACACAATAAATAGAAAATTGTTGAAGTGCATTATTTTTCCGTCCCAGAAACTGAAAACTGAGATAATTTTTGTGGGTATAGATATAATGAACCAAAAAATAGTAGCCAGGATCACCTATTCTTTCATAGTAAATAAATCCCTGTGGAAGCAAATAGTGAAAAGCTTCAAGATAATAAAGAATGTGTTAGACATTGCTATTTCAATAAAAGCTTGGATATTTCATAAGTTTGCTAATATTGTTCACCAATTTACTTTCTACATGGAAAAAGGGATCTTCTTTCACCTTAAATACTTCAGGCAATATAGTTTGTAGAGAAATCAGTCTTCCTGAACACCTCAAAATTTTCAAAAAAAAAAAAATCATAAAAAGATATGAATCGATAAAGTATGACATTCATATATGATTCACAAAATAATAGTATTGCAACCTGCATAAAGGATGTCTCCATTGAATGTGTGCCAACTGGTTAAGCCAGGCTTAAGCCACAGTTTGACCATGCCTAACCTAGAACTATAAGCATTCATTTGAGCCTGATTCTACCCCCATTTGTCCTGCAATTATAAAGTTCAAACCTGGTCCTACAATCATCCAGTCTTCAAATATTGGGCTCCAACATGGCCCAGAGCTAACCTGAAACCAGACTCAAGCTAGCTAGCCCACGCATGTAAATGTTGTTACTGTCATGAACAAGATTATATGGAGAAGAGGGGAGGAGAGAGATAGGGAGAGAAAGGGGAGAGAGCTCTCCAAAAATCACAAACATACTATCATGAAGATCCTGAGTATACATGCTTAATAATCTGAAATTTCCACAAAAGCCCGAAAAATTAACTGTGAAATTTTTCCCATGGATTAAAATTCTGAAGACAAGTTACAATTTATAGATTTATTTGCTATGCAATTTTCATTAAGAAAAGTGACAGTGTGCCTTCAGTCATTATTGCAATTTAAGGTACATAGAGGGAGAGACTTCAACACTTCATTGTCGACCAGCCTGCTCCCTAGCCAGTATAGCCTCGAGATAAAACATAGTAAGAGAGGAGAGCATTCTAGGGGCTGACAAGAGAGAAACTTAAAAGAGCAGAGAATTGAAGGTTTTCTTCAAAGAGATGGTTGGGGATTAGATAAAGCCCTTTATACTGCAATGTAGCTGTGTCCAATCTTAACATGAATTGCTAGCATCCAACAGGCAGAAGTTCATGTTAAAGCATAGGATCCAACAGTCGAGCAAGCCCAAAAGATCAATGCCCCTACTTCAGTGTTTTGAACTAGACAACCTGGTTCAACCGGATGACCTATGTGGAGGCATACTTTTTTGCAAGAAAGGTGGTTTTGCCATGTGTACAATCTCTCTCTTAGAGAGTGTGTATTTTATATCCATCAATCAGAATAACAGAAAACAAACATTCAAATGACATGAAATTTTCAGTTGTACAATGCTGCTTCGACCACATCAATTAGTTGAGTTTTATTCGGTTAAAAAAGGCATCAATTTTTATTTGACCTGACAAATCTAATCACATCCACAAAGGTCATCAATGGAGTGCAGAGCATAAACAATTTACTTCTTACATGAGGCAGTAACCCATTAACAACAGGTAATCCATCTTGAATCTTTTAATCTCACAGGAAATTTCAAGGATTTTCAAATTTATAATCAGATGCCATGATAGATGCCAACAATTTGCAAACGAGCAAATGGTGCACACAATAAAAAAAAAAAAAAAAAAAAGAGTACTGGATTAACCAGGTATTGTTCGATCACAAAGCCCCAAATGAAAGCTCTAGCCACTGATTATAAAATTAAGGTTAGAAAAAAATTTCTCGACAGCAGAGATTGTTAAAAGAGAGAAAAAAAAAAGATTGAACCAGATGCAGATGATATCAAAATGAAATAGCTGTTTAGTCAATGAAGCTAGAACTGTACCCTGTGATGTGTTGCAAGAGTAATTGGTCAGCATTACCATGAAATGACTGATGTGGCAACAGGTTGATTTATGGCTGTAATTAGCAGTGGAACGACATAAGATATTCTTCTTTACTTGTAATAAGCAAATGCATCTTACTAAGAATCCCTAGATCTAACTAAAATGGCATTATCTAATTTTCATGAAAAAAAAAAATTCTTTCAAGCATGCCATATCATACTTAATCAACAATATGTAAGTCCATTATACTTTAAATTCACAAGGTTTGCCATACTGGTGTATAACATCCTCTACTGAGCATACCGTACCATATTGGTACCAAATCGATACTCGATACAGGAGGTATACTGAGTCTTAGTATGCTGAGCCCACCCTATACAGTGTGTACCGACATGATGCTAGTATGGTACTGGTATGTGGTCTGATACCGAAATGCCAAACCTTGCTTCAGAATTCACCAATAAAGACTACATTAACAAGTAGGATATTGAACATATTATTAACATAACGGAAAGGCTTCAGTCAATAAGCAAGTCATATATCCAGATTTCTTAAGCAAGGTAACAAGAATTCATAGGTCTCAGGACATAAGAATGCGTACTAGTACCATCTATTATCGGGAAGCAGGACAAGAAATGTCAGATATGGCAGAAGCAAATGATTAGGGATAGTGGAGAATGCAGATGAGATATTTTGTGAAATCTGTGCATGCTACAAGAAAAATTATGTGACAATACAACAGCATCTTATTAATCCACTGGAAACAGCAACTTGGAAGATGAAGCTTCAACTAGTTGCATTTGATAAAGCTTTATTACCTAAACAAGAAGGGGCTGCAAAAGCATATGCAGGTGTGGGAGTAGGCAAAGCAAGGTTCTCAAAAAATATTAAATTAAAAAACCCACATAGGAAGCATGTACAGTAGCAGGATACTGAAGAGATTAGAAAGCAGGTACAGCACCTTCGAGCCTTAAACAAAAACTTCTAGCTCAAACCATAGTTTGCACAACCACTTATATTAAAAAATATCTTATTTAGTCTTTCAAAAATGGGCTGATTTTAGGTGCATGTTGTATCTGCTCCATGATTTTTGAAAGAATATTATATGCTCCATAATTTATTCATGCTTGTGTGATATCTGCTAGCAGAAAATCATAGCTTGTTCCATTAATTAGTACTGCGCTTTGGATCCACACATTCCATTGGGTTTGATGGAGACTAAGTCTTTGGGTACCATTCCTTACCTTAATTACCACACTGGAATACCAGGAAATTGGTAAGTGGTGCGCACCCTGTACCAAGTTACTAAGGAATGCAATGTATTGTTACTCACTACAGCCTATACTGGTTGGGTGCCGGTATGGGTACCAAAACCAGTACTCACACCTTGATTGTGACCATCTTCTACTGTTCCAACTCACACAGCTCATGTTAAAAGTCCCTAAGAAATTATATGGCCCATTCTTCATTGATAGGGCCATCTTTATTTGTTGTAAAATTTGCTTTCTCCTCTTGTCTAGGAATGTGTAATTCTTGACAAATATTTTGCTATATCATGCAATGTATGGCACTATTATTCATTAAAACAATCATAGATGCACTATTAATTTACCAGCTTTACTAACCAAAGGGCTTCTAATAGCTCTGTAAACAAGCCAAGATTGAGCAAACTAGGCCTAGCTGAAGCACAACTCATTTTGTAAAGTTGAGAACAAGCCGACTCAATGAGTTCCAAGCCACAGTTGAGCAGCTCACAAACAGCTCATTTAAGAGATCTAATGAGAGAATGGCATCCCACATGACTATCAAAAACATAAACATAGACATGCATATGCACATACATATAGACATGCACATATATATATTGAGCTAATTTCTATGTTTATATTTTAGTAGTGGTTGAAATGTATTCGTTTTATATAAATCATATCAACTTTTTAATTAACTATAACTAAAAATAAAATTTCACAATAATTTTTTTTTAATATACAATATAATTTATTCCTATTTCAAACTTATGCAAGCAAAATTTTGAGCCAGCATAAGATGCTCACAGACAAACCACTCATTTGAGAGCCTTGACTTTTAAGTTTAACATCTCCATGTTTTATCAATATGGAAGTATCATTAGCTAAAACAAGTTAACATGAAAGGAATTCTTGTTAACTTTTTGTGCACAAGTATTGGGACAAAATAATGAAAATTATTATAATCATCTATGTGGCATGCCATAAGAATTCAACTTTCTTGGAATTACTTGAGTGCATTGAGTTATATTTCTCTCCTATGCAGTTAGGAGCTGCCTCATAACAAGAGAAATGCCTAGCTTAAGCTTTGGCATTTCACATATTCGCTTCTAGTATGACACATGAAAGCAATCTTCAATTAACATTATTCTTTCTCATAAAAAGCAATGATATGATTTAACTACCTGAAATCCCTCAAGTTCAAATGAATTTTCCTCATTATATCACTAAAAACCCCATATAAATCAGTCGCTTACTTTTAAATTTATTGAATTTTTCATGAGTTCCCTTTTTTTTTCCTTTGGTTTGGGCAACACCAAGGTTGGGAATGGTGTTAGATTCCCTTCAATCAAAGAGAACGATACACCAAATTCACAAGGACATGTTTGACAATATCTTCTATATAATTAGCTCAATCTTCATACCTGGTTTAGCAAGTAAATAACATCAAGACTGATCTCCAAGAAAAACTTGGTTTTACATGCTGTTGCATGTCTATAAAGATTAAGCATAGAATTGACAATGACAACAAATATTTTATTCAACCAGCTGAACTTCCTCAAACCCATCTGGGTCGCAATACACTAAAGGTGCTTCTAGTTCACAATGTCATACAAAATTTTCAAGTCACCTTGTTAGACAAACTAAGACTTTCTTGGAGTATTGATGGTTGAAAGAAATAAGAATGACAGTATTGATAAACATTCACTGAATAAAAACGCTATGATTTCTAGAAATACATTTATAATGCTAAAGGGTCTTAAATCCTAAAATGTATTTGCCTGCTCTACAAATGATAGCAACAAGAATGGTTTGCCGACTTGCTCCTTTTAAGGATGTTCAATCATAAAGAAATCCATAAATTTTTGGTTGCATAGTCCTTGATAACGTGCCAAGTCATTAACTAAAATGCAAATTAAATCCCCCTAATTCAGACTTCTCCACTTCATTTTAAATCTCTCTTTGTTCACATCACGGAACTCCCTGTAGCTTCAGACAGATAAAACACCTCTCTTCCACCCTATTAGTAATTAATTAAGCTAAGTCCAGCATCTCATGTCAGCAAGTTCACCATTATTAGTTAAGATCCCAGAGAAACCAACAATTCCTCTAAACACCTCTTCATCTACAAAGTCCTTATGCTTTTTATCTCAAATTTATGAACACAAATAGGGTTCCTTTCCCACTGGCCATCTCACACAAGTGATTTGGTATTGCATGCCTATCCATTTTTAAAGCCAAATATTCACAGGGTCATCTCCCAGTGAAAATCTCATTTAAATCATCCAAGATAATATGATTTAGAACTCTCATATGTACTGTTACTCTCATTTAAATTCCTAATCACCACTTTCAAGTCAAACCTACGAGTTTTTCAAAGGATGCAAAGCAATAAACAAATGCTCTGGTTATAAGAAGACAATCATTCTCCAAATTATGTCTCTTATCACAAAATTTTGCATTCCTTCGCCAATTTATATGTGTCCTTTCACAAATTTGAGCTTATTAGTTAGAGGTAGCTGAGGAAGAACTGTCCGTATAAGAAAAATATAATGCAATTCAAAATTCTTGAAAACAAGAATTTTATCAGTTATAGAAATGATAGGATTCCCCCTACAAATGGACCTAATTTAACCTTCAGAGTGAAGCAATAATGGAAGGGAATGAAGTCAAACTGAAATGAGAATTTAAATGCCTAGATGCGCATATGTGCCTCAAGCATTTCCTCTTACTAGATAGTAGGTACATTATTCATATTACCTAATAGCATACCCCTTGATCATGATAAGTTTTAGATGTTCTAAAGGAAATAAGTTCCACGAGGAAATTGATTTATGTTTAATACCCCAGAAACTTTTATGCAGAGTACTAGGAAAATAACGAATTCTCAGCCTGCTCAAGATTTAATAAAAGTTACACGTTGTACTACAACTTTTAGCTTAAGCACTCTTACAAATGCAAGTATCAAATAGGCCTGCACATCCCAGTCAGTATATTTTAAAATAAAAGATAACATTTTCAATTCTAGATATTAGGGAACCAGCCCAATATTTTATGTTGCAAAAGAGACTAACAACAGGTGGAGATGCATACCGGACGAAGAGGGAGGCCTAGAGGGCTGAGCACACAGTTTGTTTTTGGTATGCTCCAGTCTCGTGGATGATGGTATTTACATGTCACTCCATATTTACAGTCCCCTGTCCTCATGTAGAACTGGCACTCAGGTTGGCCAGGTCGCTCTGGAAACATTTGTTCTCTCTCACTACTGCTTGAAGGCCCAGCTGAGGAAGAGAACGAGGTATATGGCACTTGGTAGGCAGGGACTGAAGTATTTACCTGGTTAGGCGGCCCATACAAAGGTCCTGTTTGAACAGTTTGTTGCCCACCTGGAGAGACTACTGAACTTAAAGGCGCCTGCTCATATAGAAGAGCACACTGTAAGATACCTCAAGTTCACTCTCTTATCACTTTACATGGTAATAAGCAGAAGGCAAACTTATGCAGCAAGAGAATTTTACAAACCGGATAGGGACCCCAACCCTGAACTGGAACAACTCCAGGAGAAAGCAACATGGGACCATAAGATCCTGGCATGTATGTTCCAGGCAACACTGAAGGCCTTCCAACTTCCCAACTGGCCAAAGGTGGATACTGATGAGGTGAAGGAATTGAAGGAGGCTGCACCGTCGGATAAAACATAGATGCAGGAGGCATTGAGGCACCACCAAGTTGTGGATGATGGAATTTACAGGTTGAACCAAACTTGCATTGTCCTGTCTTCATATAGTAGGAGCATTCTTTCTCACCCTACATTTTGTAACCCCACTACCAAGATCAGCAATGTAAGACCAAACTAAATGAAAATAATGAAATAACACCCGCTAATCAAAGAATAAAGCAATCAACAAAAATCTAGAATGAAAACAAAAAAAATCACCAACCGGCCGTAATGGGTATCCACAATAATTTAACAACACTGGCTGCTCAGATCCACCACCTTGTCTCGGGTGGTGGTACTTGCATGTAGAACCAAATTTGCAAGTTCCAGTCTTCATGTAGTACTGCAAAACATCATGTAAAAGGTTGGCATCCACTAAACCACAAATTTCACCTTCATAATGGTCCAATTTCAATTTGTTTTACTGAATTATGGTGTTTGAGATTAAGCTAACATGCCAAGTTCCACAATTGAAAACAATATAATGCCTACCTCACATACAGGTTGTCCCACATGCTCGGGATACTCCACTACTCCAGTCCTTCCAGATCTGGCTAGCTAGATAAGGCATCATACATACCATAAATTCAGCAAAAGATTACCCAATTGTTTGCAAAAGCTATGAAGCATGGAAATTTCACATCTTGCTGGATTCAATAGCTCAAAAATAAAAAGTGTAATCAAAGAACTAAACCTACTGTCAAATTAACTCAAAAGCGATAAAACCACCCACATTGCAAGCAACATAACTTATAATATTGAAAAGACTACAGTGAGACCTAGTTGAATCAATTGAAAGGGGAAGGTCCAAGGATTCCTACCGCTCCACGATCGGGGGGATGATTGTAGCGGCACCTCTCGCCATAACCACACGATCCGGTACGGATGTAGTAGGCGCAGTCGGGCTCCCCGGGCCGCTCCGGGTACGGTAAGTCGCCGCCGGCCAATCCCAACCTCCACATGGATTCTACCACAGAGATCAACACAAGAGAAAACCACCATCTCTCATCAGCCCAATTCCACTCCCAATCCCCTCACTCTAAACCCTAACTACTCCCCCACCTTTCCACCCCACTACACCCCAAAAAACAAAGGAAAAAAAATCCAAAAAGAATAGGGGAAAAAAATCAGGGAAAATATCTAAGAAAAGAAGTAGCAACTACCTTCCAAACCGGTGTCGGGATCCGGGTAGGCGCCCTCCGCTGCGGGGCTCCGTCCGTACAGCTCCATGCCAGGACGCGGATGGACGTGCGTGCTGGTCTTCTAGAAGCCTCCCGAATGTTCTGGAGCGCCCCGATCGAGCGCGATTGGCCGAATGAAGAGAGATTAACGCCTTAAAAAGGATCGATTCCCCTCGTCTTCGGATCGTGTTCACCGATTTTTCCCCCTTTTTCTCTCTTTTTTTTCTTTTTTTCCCTTTTTTTTTTTTTTTTCTGGTTTTTGTTTTCTCTCTCCCTCTCTCTCTTTCCACTCGCAGCTTCTTTCCTCCCTGTTGTCAAAGCGCTCTGATCTTTCTCGCTCTCTCCATCGGTCCTTCTCGCCTCTTGTGTTTAATACCCGCCAAGGAAAGGGGAAAATCGGTATTTGTTAATTGCCCTTCTCGAACGGTAATTTCTCAAAAAAAAAAATAAAAAACTAGGCTTACCCTATGTACAATTACCAAAATACCCTGACTGCTCGATTTCCCATAAGACGGAATTACCCTCGTTGCTGACGCGGCATGCATCTTTGAGCCGGTGGATGCTGTCAGGAATGATTCGCCTCGTGGAGCACGGGTCGGATGCGCCTGTGTCGGGCAGCATACGTGGCTGATGATGATACGTTGTTGGAGGTTGTCAATACCCTCTATGGGGCTCAGCGGATCCGCTGCGTCCTTTGAGAAACTAGGCTGTCGGCGGTAGGGGTATTTTGGTAACTTGGGGCTTCGGCAGTGAAGTACTGTAGAGGGGTAGGTTGGTGGATTAGGGGTGGTAGAGAGATATTTTGGTCATTTGGCGTGTCGGAGAGAGATGGGGAGGATGACGCTGGCCCGACGCATACGGACGCGGGTGTGGACTACGGATTAAATGGGCGTGGACACCTGAGGGAGAGATGGGACCCGGTAGTCCGTTCCAGAGATGGACCGGCCGGTTCAGGAGGAGGTCATGGACGGTTGGGATGGAGTCTCGTTCGGCATTGATGGTTTGGAGGTGACGAGTCGGTGGGTGGTCGCCGGGAGTAAAAGCGTGCAACCGGGAAACACCGCTGGACGGGGCCGAGGGTTAAGAAGGGAAAGGAGGGGGGCCTGTTCACCGGGAGCAGCCGGTCAGCGGGGGAAGACTTGGTTCTTGACTTGCACCGGGAAGGCCACGGGCTCCCACCCGGTCAGGCCTCGGCCTTTGACAAAGACCAGCTGCTGTCAGCGGGTAAGGGGCACGTGGGACCCACCGGTGGATTTTTACGTGTTAGGAGCTGATTGGATTATAAGGCTGCCCCTGCTGGCTATGTCAGACAGCGTCGTGACCACGAAGCGGTAGTGAATGATGACCGATGAGTTGCGGTGGATGGCTGCTCTCTGGATCGCAGGGTCGGTGGATTCAGGGAGGGATAGGTTTGCATCTTTCCCGCGAAAGAAGGGCTCACTTGCTTCGCGGGAATCCACCGTTGGGTTGCCCATCGCACAAATCTCAAAGCAATTAGTGGGTGATCCAACAATGAATTGGCGTGAAGGAATGTGTGCAACCATAACCCTTCATGAGATTCTGCGTGGGGGTACGATATATGAATCATAGTTTAAAGTACGAGTATAATTTCATTTATAAGCTCACAATTTTATCTTTTTAAAAAATATCTCACGAACCATATCTTTCTATATAAATCAAATTTTTTTTTGATTCATAATTAATATAGAATTAATAATATTTTTTCTTCTCCACCATAATACTCTCTAATTGTATGGTTGCCCATGGCCAGAAGAAATCTACTTTGAACTAAATGGAGAACCATGCGCCAAATATCCATGAGCAAAGGATGCAGCAGGACGCTTGTATATCCACCCTCGAAATAGTGGAATTATATATCTTCTGTTGGCCATATCCAAGAGTAATGTAACGTGAGTTCAGCATGGGAGATGCCAGCCCATGCTTTCACAAAGCTCGGCAATGGGCATCGTTGTCTTGTAGAGATCATGACCAGGGCATCTTTAAATCCTTGGTCTGACATAAATGATCCAACAGTTGGGGGCTACGTGTTAAGTAGTATAAGATGTTCATTCGGCAACTGTGACCTATGAAGTAAATAATGTGAACTGGTAGTTTCTTACGAAATAAATAATCCAAGGACGTTGGACTTTGTTAAAATCTGGGTCAGTCTAGTAAATTCATGTACTGGACTCATCCACGCACCCATGCCATGCTTTACCTAATCTTTTGTTGTGTAAGTTCGGTGCAACTAGGGCGAAGCATTGCAAACTATTAAAACTAGTTCTAAGTATTGCAGATTATATATTAAAAAATAGTTTACTTTTTTAAACTATGGATATGATTATAGAATATCCATAGATATGATCATACAACATACTTTAGATATGGTTTCTTTATATCTTATGTCATAAAAGTTTTGTTACCTTCTTATTAATACAGTTTAGGCTCCTTGTTCTTACACAAAAAAAAAAAAAAAAAAAAAAAGTAATTAAAAATTCAAGACAAACAACGCAATAGATCATCACACTCGTGGCCGCGTTGTTTGACACTAGCGGCCGTGTTTACATTGTTATCGTTCTTGCCACCACGAGATCATCACAATAGATGTTTATTATTCTCAACAACACGTGCGCACCTGCTCTAATATATAAAATTGTCGGTACCGGCAACCAAATCATGCATGCCCTATTGGATTACTGTTTTTGTAATGAGAAATTATTGATTGGACCTGGTTCACAATGAACCAAGCGTAATTTATTTGTTAGAAGGCATTAAATACATCATAGCATGTATTACGAAGGAGCGACAGTATTAAATATACGGTAATGCGTGCATGTTGTTAAAGAGGGAAAACATATTAATTATCCTTGGTCCACCCTAAATCAGGTCCAATCAATTTTTTTTTTTATAATATTTTAGGACCTTATCTAAAAGATCAGTCAGATGATATTATTTAGATTCTTTAATTCTATATAAGTAGCTAAGATTTATCCAATACATAATTGATATGGGATAAATATATATCTGCATGAATAGCCACATCTTTTCTCTATTTAAGTCTTATCTTCCTTACCTCGATGGAGCTATGTTGCATGGTCCTCTGGTTTACATGGACCAAATCCACTCGATCTGGTATCATTTATAATAATTTAGGATCTTATCCAGAAGATAAATTAGAAGATATTATTTGATTTTTTGATTTTATATAAATATTTAAAATATATTTAATACATAATTGATGTGAAATTATATATATGTCCATATGGACCCTCACAATTTTGATAAAATATGTATTACGTCAAACAAGCTTGTAGAATTGTAGCATTCTTTGGAACATGTCACCCAAGATCAATGGAAACACACTTCATTCCTGTCACAGGGTAAAATCTACGGGAAATGACTGAATGGAAATTGCAAATAATATGATCCACACATTTTGTCTACTTTCTCGGGTTAGCTCTTAAAATTTGAAACAAGCGAGTTGGAGATGTAGACTAATAAACTTCAAAGGGTGAAACATCTACCAGATATGTGGCATCTGAAGCTCATGCAATTAATCCTAGCTCTTATGGGAAGGCTACTAAACATCTAGCTGTAAGCCCAGCGAAACGAGATCCAACCCGTCATTTGTGCATCCCTCGGTGCAGGTACCAAGGGAGAAGCATGCCGGTTAGAAGTGATAAGGCTGACTTTGTAGACCACTTTAAGTCACCATCCTTTTTATTTTTAGTAAACTTAAGTTTGTTGGAGATGTTTGGCCGGGACACCACTATCATAAGATCTTTTTGACATCACTCACATTCCACTCGATCAACAAGAGAAAGAAAGAAGAAAAAATAAATACAAGATAAGAGAAAAAAATCAAGTACATCGATCAGCCCAAGGTTTACTTTCACGGGGCATGAAAAGCTTCACTATGAAAAAGAAATAAGTATAAGAGGAGATCCTCACACTTTCAACCCCTATACACAATCTCTCTCAACTAGAAGCTACCATGACAAAGCTCTTATTAGAACCCAGGAGATCCTCTGAACCCATGAAATAACCATTGTCTGACAGTCTGCTCGAGATATCTCTGTATCTTTGCTCTCCGCCGACTCTTCTCAAGCTGCTGCTACATGCTGCCGTCCGCTGCTTCAGGTTCTGCCGACTACTACTACCATCACATAGCTCTCGGTTTGCCATGGGGTTGTTTATAGCCCCAAAACTGCATCCAGCCCGTGTCCTGCATGTCTCAAGACTTTTGATCGCATCAAACAGCGTCCCTAGCCTTCAGATCATGACCACAAATCATTATCAGCCGTCAGATTGCGCAACAGGCTACCCGATCCATAGAAGTCTCTCATAAACCATGAGAAACGACTCTGAAACACCGTTGGTCCACCATGGACCTCAAAAAATGGAGCGGGAAACGCTCCCGATTCACAACCACGTATGGACTGTGTAAGAAAGCGGGATGCATACCTGCACTCACGGTTGAGCCTGCACTGGGCGATGCTCATGCATGCCCACACTGGGCCGCGCCCACATGCTGGGCCCACCAGCGTGCTGGGCCATGCACTCCTGCGTGCGCTCGTGCATCCGCTGGCCCACCACCAGCCTCCGTGCTGGTCTTCTATCGTGCGTATCTCCTCTGTCTGGACTCAATTTGGGCTGTTTTTGGGCTCGTTGGATTTCATTCATCGTCCTGGACCTTATTCTGGGCTTATTGTGGACAGAATCTTGAGGTGTTTCCTCAATAATATCCATCTCAACTCGATATTTGGCCTCCACAATAATTTTTAAAGCTCATCTCTCACCCCCATGTCTTGGAGCAAACACCTGCTGCTCATGGATGAACTAATATAGGAGTCAAGCCGAACGCTCGATCCCATGTCTATCACGTGCTGTATCCTTTTTGACCTGAGACCTGCTCGAGGTAGTCTCTTGCAGTAATAAGAACTTCATCTTGTGATGTCGTTTGTCATCTTTTCGAGTCTCCCGTCTCATACCTGATCCATCTACTTCTGGAGCTCCACCTTGCACTAGGCTCTCTACCAAGAGGTAGTGTCCTCCATACTGCTTTCCCTTCATCACGATCTTATTGCCATGCATGACATTCAGAATTCCTCCATCAACTCTCCATCTGTAGCCGGTTGAATCTAGTCTGCTCAAAAAAATTAGATTTTTCTTGAAACTGCATATGTATCGGAGCTCACCTAACTTCCTCACTGCTCCGTCATGTGTCTCCATGCTGATCGTCCCAATGCCCTTGATCGCACAGCTCGATCCGTTGGTAAGCAAATAGTGCCCTCACTACTCTCCAGGGACTCAAACAGTTTCTCTTTGCAACAGACATGATGAGAATAAGCAGAGTCTAAAATCCACTATTAGAAAAGAGTAGATACCTCATCTGAGATCATAAGTGCACCAACGATCTCAGTGTCACTATTAGTCGCCGCCATAGTAGCCATCGTTCGATTGTTGAGTTGAGGATAATCTCTGACATGATACCCCAACTCATCACATTGTCAGTATTTGATCTTGCTATAGTCTTTTATCCTGGCCCTAGATCGCCCACCTGGTGATCTTCTGTCGCTTCATCTTCCGCCACCACATCCTCCAGTCACTGCCATAACTGAGTCACCGCCTGGACTCGAAGTCCAGTTCTCCCACCTGAGAACCTCGTTCTGGAGAAGTGCAGAAGTCGCCTCTTCCATCTTAATAGTGCTCTTTCCTATTAGAAAAGCAATTACTAAGGACTCGAGAGAGGGAGGAAGGGATGATAGCAAGACCAATGCCCTGATCTTCTTCTCCACTTTTTCACCAATACTGAGGAGGTTGGTGAGGATCTTCTGAAAGTTGCTTAGATACTCCTGCACGCTCTATCCTTCGGACATTCGCAGCTGGTAGAACTATCTCCAGAGGAAGAGAGTGTTGGTAAGAGACTTCGCAATATATAACTCCTTAAGCTTCGACCACATCACCGTCCGAGAAGTCTCGTCAAGCACATGGATCACCACATCATCTATTAAGTACAAGCAGATTGTGCTCACTGTCTGCATCTAGAGCTGCTTCCAAACCATCACTTCCATGGTAGTCGGCATCTCTTTATACAAGAGAGTATCGATTCAACCCCTGCTGGATGAGCACATCCTTCACCCTCGACTGTCAGAGGAAGAAATTGCTCTTACCATCAAACTGACTTATCTCCACCTTGATTGAACTTGTTGTCTCCATCTTCTTCAATCTCAATCAACACCATCATGATCTGGGCAATCATGCATTAATACAACCTAAGCTCTGATATCAGTTGTTGGAGATGTCTAGCCAAAACACCACCACCACAAGATTTTTTCGATACCACTTGCATTGCACTAGATTAGAGAAAGAAAGAAGAAAAAATAAATATAAAATAAGAAAAAAAAATCAAGTACATGGATCAGCCCAAGATTCATCTCTACGGGGCATGCAAAGCTTCATTATAAGAAAGGAACAAATACAATAGGAGATCCTCACACTCTCAATCCTTATATACAATCTCTCTCAACTAGAAGCTACTCTTACAAAGCTCTCACTAGAACTCAAGAGATCCTTTAAACCCCTGAAATAACCACTATCTGACAATCTACCTGAGATATCCCTGTATCTCTGCTCTCTACCAACTCTTCTCAGGCTGCTGCTGCCTGTTGCCATCCATTGCTTCAGATTCTTCCGACTACTACTACCACCACATAGCTCTCGATTTGCCACAGGGTTGATTATAGACCCAAAATCATGTCCAGCCAATGTCCTGCATGTCTCAGGACTTTTGATTGCATTAAACGGCATCCCTAGCCTTCAGATCATGATCGCAAGCCATAATCAGCCGTCGGATCGCACAACAGGCCACTCGGTTCATAGAAGTCCCTTATGGACCGCAAGAAATGAAGTGGGAAATGCTCTTGATCCACGGCCATGCATGGACTGCATGAGAAAGTGGGATGCGCACCTGCGCTCGGGATCGGGCCCATGCTGGGCAGTGCTTGCGCACGCCCGTGTTGGCCCACGTGCTCCCCCGCACTAGGCCCACCAGCATGCTGGGCCGCGTGCATGCACGTCCGTTGGGCCTAGCTGCGCCGCTGTCGGCCCGCCGCCGGCCTTCGCCATCCTGTGGGCCGTGCCAGCCTCTATGCTGGCCTTCTATTGTGTGTATCTCTTTCATCTGGACTTCGTTTGGATTATTTTTTGGACTTGTTGGATTTCGTTCATCATCCTGAAACTCATTCTAGACTTATTGTAGACCAGATCATGAGACATTTTCCTCAACAAAGTTACCATCCTTTAATCAAATGATTAATGACTTGAGTGCATTGAAGAGCTCATCGTGAACTGACACTACAAGAAAAGATATTTTTACGACAGAATTATTTACAATAAAAATAATTTTAGCTACCAATAATAGTATTTATAATAAAAAATTAAATTCATCATAAATAATAATATATTTAAGATAAAAATAATTTTTCATCGTAAATACTTTAATATTACGATGAAAAAAAAATTCTATCGTAAATACCAAATATTTATGATGAATATTTTTATCATAAATAATATATCATTTATTTTAATTTTAAACTTTTAAATATTCAAGATAAAAATATTTTCATCATAAATAATTTAAATATTTATGATGAAAATATATTTTCATCGACAATAATCTTAATCCCAACAAAATTATTTCGTCACCAATATTTGTAAAAAAATAAAAAATTTTACAATTAAAGATTATTTATGATGAAAAGTTTTCATCATAAATAATTTAAGTATTTATGATAGAAAATATATTTTCACTAGTAATAATCTTATTCCCAATGAAAATATTTTATCGTCAATATTTAAAAAAAATAAAAAATTTAAAAAATAAAGATTATTTATGATAAATTTTTTTTATCATAAATCATCGAGTATTTATGATAAAAATATATTTTCATCATAAATATCCAATTATTTATGAAAAAATTTATCGCCAATATTTCAAAAAAAATAATAAATTTAAAAAATTTAAAAATTAGAGATTATTTATGATAAAAATATTACATCATAAATAATTAGTTATTTATGATGAAAATTTATTTTTATCATAAATACTTGATTATTTATGATAAAAAATTTCATCATCAATATTTCAAAAAAATAAAAAATTTAAAAAATTTAAAAATTATAGATTATTTGTGATAAAGCTATTCCATTATAAATAATCAAGTATTTATGATCAAAAATAATTTTCATCATAAATACTTAATTATTTATAATAAAAATATTTTCATTATCAATATTTTAAAAAAATAAAAAATTTAAAAAAATTAAAAAATATAGATTATTTGTGATGAAAATATTTTATGTAAATAATCAAGTATTTATGACTAAAAATAATTTTCATCATAAATACTCGATTATTTATTGTAAAAATATTTTCATCATCAATATTTTGAAAAAAATTAAAAATTTAAAAATTTAAAAATTATAGATAATTTATGATGAAAATATTTCATCATAAATAATCGAGTATTTATAATCAAAAATTATTTTTATCATAAATACTTAATTATTTATGATGAAAATACTTTCATCATCAATATTTTAAAAAAAATAAAAAATTTATAAATTACAGATTATTTGTGATAAAAATATTTCATCATAAATAATTGAGTATTTATGATCAAAAATATTTTTTATCATAAATACTTGATTATTTATGAAAAAAATATTTTTATCATCAATATTTTAAAAAAAAATAAGACATTAAAAAAAATTAAAAACTATAGATTATTTATGATGAAAATATTTCATCATAAATAATTAAGAATTTACAATCAAAAATTATTTTCATCATAAATACTCGATTATTTATGATGAAAATATTTTTATCATCAATATTTAAAAAAATAATAATTTAAAAAAAATTAAAAGTTACTTATTATTTGTGATAAAATTTTTTTATCATAAATAATAATTATTTATGATGAAACTTTTATTTTCATCATAAATACTCAATTATTCATGATAAAAATATTTTCATCATAAATACTTAAAAAAATTAAAAATTTAAAAAAAATCAAAAGTTGCTTATTATTTGCGATGAAAATTTTTCATCATAAATAATAATTAATTATGATAAAATTTTTATTTTCATCATAAATACTCAATTATTCATGATTAAAATATTTTTGTCACAAATGCTTAAAAAATTAAAAAATTTTAAAAAAATCAAAATTTATTATTTGCGATGAAATTTTTCATCCATAAATAACATTATTTATGATGAAATTATTTTCATTGTCAATATATAAAAAATTAAAATTTTTAAAAAATTATAAAATTTTAATTTTTGATTTTGTGTAAAGCAACTGCATCTATTTCTTGTAGCAGCTATATATATCTTTTGTCCTTTTACGTGGTAAAGAAGCAAATGTAAATTATGATCCAGATCGAACTTTTTGTATGAAAAAATCATATGAAAGTGGGTGATATTCGCGAATTAGAATGAATAGATTCTTTTGAATAAAATGAGCTATACATTTATTTGCGACGTAAAATTCATCTATTAATCACTATCACTGTTACTAGTGATATCAATGAATTTTCTGTGGAGTGTCTGTCTTAAGCTGCATGAAAGGAGCCTCCACGATCACTTTCTGCATTGATTGACGCTCAAATGTATCTCTATAAGAGTTCCAATCACGAGAAGATAAACAATACGAGCACTCATCTTTCCAGTAATGAAAAAAATAAATATGAGCTTGTGTTTTATTACATAACTTGCACTACCCATATATCTACTTTGATTTTGGTTAATTACTATATCTTTGATACTCACATAATTTTACGATATTCTCGTACTCCAACTTTCGAAACGAAGACTCTAAGAAGAAGACAAGTTCCTTGGAGGTCGAAGATCTCAAAGCTATCGATCTCCCATAGTACCCATTCTATTGTGGAAGTTGAAGAGCTGTTCTAATAATAATTATTAGTAACGTAAATTAAATTTTCATCGAAATTATATTTTTTATGTAAGTAATTTTTTTTAAAAAAATTATAAATTAACTATTTATATAAATTTTTTATTACTAAAAAACTATTTTTTTTGATAAAATTATTTTAAAAAAATTTATAAATCAAAATTTTTTATATTAAAAAAATAATTTTATTTTTTATTATGAATATTTTTTTAATGTCATTTTTTATTGTTAAATTTTTTGGATGAAAATTTTTTGATGAAAAAAATCTAAAATTAATATTTTATGAAATTATTATTGAAAAGATATTTAATTATTAGCGACGTAAAATAAATTTTCGTCACTAATAGTCTTTAAATTTTGAAAAAAAAATTAGTAAAAAAATTAATTATTGGTGACAAAAATTGAATTTACGTTGCTAATAAGCTTATTAACGATGAAATTTTATATTTTCATCACCAATAATTTTTTTACGAAATTTTTTTAAAAAAAATTTTTTAGTAGGAAATTTTTTTTGATAGAAATTATTGACGGTGAAAACTAAATTTTCGTTGCTAATAATCATATTAACAACTAATTTTTTTTTCATCGTCAATATTTTTTTTAGATGAAAAATTTTTTTAGTGGAGATTTTTTTTTGATGAGAATTGTTGACGATGAATTTTGAATTTTCATTGCTAATAAATTTATTAATGATGAATTATTTATTTTATTGTCAATAATTTTTTTATGTTGGAATATTTTTTTAATAGAAATTTTTTTTGATAAAAATTATTGACGATGAAAATTAAATTTTCGTTGCTAATAATATTATTAATGAAATTCAAATTTTTGTTGCAAATATTTTTTTTGATGAAAAATTTTTTAATAAATTTTTTTTGACGAAAATTATTAGAGATAAAAATATTTTTTATCGTTAATAATATTTTTATTAGCGACAAAAATTTTTGTCTCTAATAGTTCTGCATTCAATGTACTCAACTCGATGTCCCTTCGCGAGAAACCTCTTCCCCCCTCCCTCTCTCCTCTCCTCTCTCATCTCCCGCTCCTTTTTCGTGCTCTCCCTGAGCTCTCCCCTCTCCCGAGCTCTCCCCTCTCCTCTTTATGCTCTCCCCTCTCCCTCTCCGTTCTCTCCCCCACTCTATTCCCACCGGCGAGCCCATCTCCACCATCGCCACCGCCATCTACCATTCGCACCATTGCTGTCTGCTGGAGGTAAGGTTCGTCCGCTGGGGCAGTCGAAGGCGAAACAGGGGTGGGGATGGGGTTGGGGGGCAATCGGGGTGAGACGGGGGCAGGGAGGTGGCTGTGGGTAGCCGCCGGTGCCATGAGGTCGGGGTTGGCTAGCAGAGACGAGGTCGAGGGGCGCCGGGGGAAATGGGGCGGGGATGGGTTGGCCGCGACACGACAGTGCCATGGGGCCGCGGAGTGGGTCGGTCGGGGAGGGGTGGTCGGGGAGTGGTGGGTGGGGGAGGTGGTTGGTCGGGGAGGGGTGGGTGACGGCACGGAGGGAGGAAGGAAAGAGAGAACGGTGAGGGAAAAAAAAAAAAAAAAAAAAAAAAAAAATAAAAAAAATAAAAAAAAAATAAAAAAAAATAAAATATTAATCAAATATTTTATTTTTTGATTAATAAAAATTAAATTTGGATCACGATCCGAATTGGGTCGAGGTCGGGATTGGGTCAAGACCCGATTCAGATTGGGATCTAGATCGGGATCTGATTAGGATCCGAGTTGGAATTTAGATCGCAGGGGGTGGAGAGGGCGGTGGCATCGCGAGGGGTGGCTCGCGAGGGGTGGGTGACGGCAGTGATGCCACTGGAGTGGGGGTTGCTGGGTCGAGTTCGAGTGGTGCGGGATGTGTGACGGCGCCAGCATCGTGGGAGGTCAAGTCCGGAGCTCGTTTAGGAGAAAAATATTTAAAAAAATATTTTTAAGTAAAAAATATTTTTAAAAAATATAAAAAATATTTATTATTTTTAAATAAAAAATATTTAAAAAAAATAAAAAATCATCGGGTTCTTGGGATTAGATTTACACATTTGTCGATTATTGTGATTCGGAGGAGGATCTACTATCGAGAAAGATACAATTTTGATAAGTAGATCTATATTCTTTGCATTATAATGGTATGCGATATAATTCTATTCATTAGAATATATTAATTTATACCAGAGACGGACGACGATGTTCGCATTCACAGTCTACTCCGAGGGCTGAGGCACTTCACCGATTTTCATTATTGCACAGTTCCGTCAGAGGATCCTGCACTGGCAGGTCCCAGTGAGGCAGATCCAAATGGTATTATTATACTTTTTATATAATAAAATTTGATTTTTTTTATTTGGATATCTATTATATAATGATTTATTTATTATTTTTCAGACCTGTCTCCACTAGTAGTGAGGTGAGGGTGAAGTCCATCGAAGAACCTCGCTTTAGAGCGTTGGAGTGCGAGCATTGGGACAGTGTCTTCGTATCGAGATACCATCGGCTATACCAGACCATTAGGGATGGTGCAAGCTGTGGCAGATGAGCTGGGCATTATATGCCGCAGCTATGCTCCTTGATACTTTTGATTGACGTCACATTGTACGGCTCAGAGAGAGATTTTCTACATCTAGTTAAGTAAAATAAATTATACTGTGAATATTTAATTTGTACGATATTCTTCTAATATTTTTATTGACAGGATGTATTTGATATTATTGATTTTAAGGAGGATTGTGCGGCGAGTGTGGATGCTCATTTATTTTACGTTTCAAAGAGTATCGCCACCACATCCATCAGCATTGGTATCATGTGATGTAGGATCATGGAGTGGAGGCAGCGCGGCAGCGGCCTATGACAGCATCACTATGGATGATTGGATGTTATATGCGGTATTACGAGGATCTGACATATCATGTTAACATGTAAACTTCTTTTTTGTTAGAGTTTAATGATTGAATCATTTATTCTTAAATTCATTTTGTTACCTACTAATTTGACTGCTAACTGTACAGAGAAGATGTGCCAGAACACTGCGAATCAGGTTAAACAGACCATATCATATTGTGGGGGTTGAGGTCATTCGCTCGTCACATGGAGCAGATGGTAAGTAATTTTTAATTAGTATATAATTTTTAACTATTTAAAATTTTTTAATTAATTGTTCTCAAATTATAGAAGATGCTAAGAGTGGTGAGCTTCCTGATATGATCGATATCTACCAGCAGACCCACCAGCGACAGTCAGGAGAGTGGATGACGGAGAGCCAGGAGCTGTTTGTAAATTTTTTCAATTATTTTTTTATTCACGATTTGAATTTTAGTACAAATTAAAAAAACTATAACTTTAATTTTTAGGATCGTATGATAGACATCAGATCTCAGCTTACCCTGAGGGCTCGATCGCACCCATAGATGATGAGATCTGTGATCAGGTACTTCGTACAAGATCCTATTATTTAGGAGTCTAAGGCATGGGATCATTGCTCTCTCATCCTCATGCTCATCCAGGGCTGACATCCATTCTACCTGTGATGCTCGACTATGGAGGTGCAGAGACAGACTGAGCAGCGAGCTGATAAGTTAACTGCACGCGTCGATAAGTATCAGCGGCTCCAGATCTAGATGATGGAGTGGATGACGCAGATGAGCAATAATCAGCTGATGAGACAGCACAGTCGGTTCGAGCTCATCCGAGCACTTCCCTTCCCAGTCGTTCTCCTTCTACAGATGCCGACACTTGACGGCCTATTTGTGTAGCTTTTTATTTTTATTTTAGACCTCTTATAATTTTAATTTAATATAATAAAATAATAAAATTTATTTATAATTTATTATGTAAATTTTTATTTTAATTTATAAAAAATATTATAAATATAAATTAAATATATATATTCATAAATTATTTTTAAAAAAATTATAAATTATTAGCGATGGAATTATTCTTGACAAAATATTAGTCATCAAAAAATATATTAGCGATAAAAAATTGATTATAAATAAATTTTTTCAATAAATTTAAAAATATTAAAATTTTATATTAAATTAATAATAATAAAATATTTTTATCATAAATAATTAAAAATTTATTATGATAAAATTTTACATCAAAAATTGAAATATTTACGACGTAAAATTTATGTCACTAATATTTTTTTAAATTTAATTATTATAAAAATTTAATTAAATTAATAGCATAAAATATTTTCATCATAAATAATATATTATGATGAAAAATTTAGTCGTTAATATTTTTTAAATTTGATTTTATAAAAATTTTAATTAAATTAATAGTAATGAAAATATTTTTATCGTAAATAACCATATTTGCGATGAAAAATTTGCGTCGCTAATTTTTTTTAAAATTTAAGTTTCATAAAAATTTTTATTTAAATTGATAGCGATGAAAATATTTTATCGCTATTAATTTAATATTTATTAGCGATAAAAATTTACGTCAGAAATTATGATATTTACGATGAAAAATTTATATAGCTAATACTTTTTTAAATTTGATTTTATAAAAATATTTAATTAAATTAATAGTGATGAATAAAATTCATCATAAATAAGTAATTTTATTGCTTATTATTTTTTTTATAACTAAATTTTTCGTTGTAAATAGTTTTTGAAAAAAATAATTTTTTTAACGATAAAAATTTTTCATCGGTAATATTGATTATTAAGATGAAAATTTTTTTCGTCGTAAAAAATTATCAACGATGGCATTATTTGCGACTAAATATTAGCGACCAAAATTTCATCGCTAATAAGTATTAGCGATGAAAATCAGTTATTAGCAATGAATTTTTTTCATCGCTAATATCATATTTTGTTGTAGTGTGAGTTTTAGTCTAAAAATCGAGTAGATGATAATATAATAAACTAATCTAGCCCATTTTTTTAAAAAATAATTATGCTCAAAATGCAGTACGTGGAGTTACCAACGAGTGATGGTAATATAACTAATCTAGCCCAAAGCCTTCCTAGCTTTTCTAGCAAGTAGCAAAGGCAAGATCAGCCTGCCCTTGATTGAGAAATAACAAGCCCATAGCATCTTGGGTGGGCCTATGTGACAACCTGGGCCCGATAGGTTTTCGATCAAACATTGCTTAACTAGTCTTTTTTTGCTTTGTCATCTATACAATAATAGTAAAATGATCATCAGGTTATAAGGCGACATTTCATATTGACATGTAGGATTATAGGTTAATTTCTATAATGCCACATGTCAAGAAGTTTTATGAGTCTTAATTGGATGAGAGGCTTGGAGCGGCCGAAAGGGATGTTGGGACGATGGTTGGGGTTTTGTGTTGGAAATTTTGTTCCACCATCGAGTTTGGTTTCTTAACACTTCTTTTTTTTTTTTCCTTTTTGAAATCTCGATCGGATGGAAGGCCACGACAAGAAAAGGATGAAGTTGGGAGTTAGCACGACGAGATCCCTCATCGATCAGAAAGAGGGGAGAAGTTATTGGAGACGGAGAGGACGCGAAGGCTCTAGAGGCAAGTATTTCCTTTCTTTGTGTTAGGGTTAGGTTTTGTATTGATTTTCTTTTTCTTCTTCATTTTTGGAGGAGGATTTAAGAAAGGAGTGAGAGAGGATGAGCTTCGAGGATGTGGAAGTGGGGTGGAGGGATCTGGTGAACGGTTCTCTACAGAACTCCTCATTTATTTCACTTCCTCACCACTGAATACGAGGTCTTTGAAGCCTCCAACATCAGGTTTCGGGGTCTTCGATGGGTTTGATCCTCTTGAAGCGGATCCAGAAGCAACCGAACAAAGGATGAGGCAGTCGGCAACTTTGGATAAGAAAGAGAACAATGTAGGCATTGGCATGGGGCTGCAGAGGTGGAGACCTAGGGGCCATCTATGAGGTTGAGATCCCAGAGGCAAAGATACGAGATCGATACCGCCCCAACCCTTGAGCTCGACCAACTGGTGCGATAGTGGGTACTCGACCCTGCGCTTTCCATCGTGCACAATGGTCGGGACTCCATCTAGTAAGGATACAAGAGGCAAGTGGAGTAGATCATCGGGGTCATGGTCACCGCCGCTGGCCTTGGCATGCTTCCAAAAGTGGAGGGCGGACTTCCACCACCAACGGTGCTTCTTGTGGATCTTGGAGTCATCTTTGAAGATGGGCTTTTGAGTTGCACTTGAGAGAGAATGGAAAAAATAGATGAAAAATGAGGAAAAACAAAGGAAAAATCAACGAAAATAAAGGAAAGATGGAAATAAATTAGTTGTTGATATATCACCATGCATGTTACTTATTATATATATGGCTTACTCAAATTACTTTTTTGCATGTTGTATTTTGTTTTATATTATTTATACAGAGCATGTAGATATAGTGGGCGACAATGATATATCTGATTTTTTTTATGGAATGCATAGATGTGCAATTGTTTTATTTTATTATGTTATCTGAGACGAATCTTTTGATGATTTAGCGAGAATCCTTGGATGAAAATATGGAAAAGAAAGCAAAAATTTCTATCAGATATCTCAGATGTACTTATCACTGTTGTTAGTTAGCATGTTTGCTTGTACTAACATATTGCATTTCTTTTAAGCATATAGGTTCATTCTATTTTTTGAAACTTACAAGTTTGTGAAGGTTAATGTAAATTGTATTTGTGCCTACCATTTTTTTTTGATAAAAGTATCTGTGCCTATCATTTAGCATGCTTTAAATCGACATAGGTACTCCATTGTTATTGAAGTTTGTGAATGATAGTTGATCATATGAGATATCTTCTGTACTCTTTGATGGTAGGATTATATGACACTCATCAACTACATTCAAATAACTAAGAACGTAATCATATTTTTGATGAAGATTGAATAATTTGAAATAAAGCATTATATGTTAAGATTCTAAGATTATGCTCTATAGTTTACCATATCTACTACATTCTAAACACTATAAATTATTAATTTTTAAAAATTTTACTGGTTCAGTTCATTTTGATCTAAACTATTATTTTGAATGTTTGATTTATTTTCTTGTTTACTCCAATTCAATTACAAATTAAATTATTATATTTATAATTTATTTTATATTAAAATTTATTATTATGATAGTTATTTTTTTATATTTATAAAATCAATAAGTTCGAGCATTGGCCACCATGCTAGTTACAGCGTAAGTTATTCTCATCCTTGATGCATGGTCCCTGAGAGTCCCCATTTTCCACTGGCAGTTAATGAGGCAGCCCACACATACCTTTTTTGACGACGATGTATTTAGTTCCAGATTGGCTTACAGGAGAGAGACAAAAGTGCAACAGCTAAGTCAATAGTGTGATTATCAAATGTAAGATAACAATCATAGCCGTCAATGCTCTCTTGTATGTTGTCACAACCATTCATATGGTCATATTCATCAGATAATTGATGCGATCTTTTGTCCCTTGCTTTCAATTAATATATAATCTATATATAAGCACAAGGGCAACATCTAATGTTTGGTACATTAAATTAACTTAGATTTTCTTTATTAAAGAGGCCATGCATGTTAGTCAATTATCTACTAAAAATGGGCCTACAAAAATAGGGCTAAAGCTAGCTTGAGTGCAAGTTAGAGAACATTATGTAGCCTGAGCTTGCCCAAGGTTTTCAAAGGCCAATATCATAGCTGTCTTGAAGATTGAATGATATCAAGATCAACAAGATATTGATTTGTCTTGGTCGAGATGGAGGACTAGAAAAATTGTAATAGAATCAAGATAGTCCCACATCTCAATCAATATGATGATCAAGATATCAAAATATCACTTGGGAACAAGATTAATTAATTACTGCAGTAACATTAAATATAAAAATATTAGAAATCTTGACCAATCTATACATCACATTAGCCAAAATCTCTAGATACATTTGACACATATTATTCCAATTCCTCATCCATGATGAAGAGTGAAGACCATGTTTAGTCGAGCAATGAACAATTAATCTAGTTAATTTACAAATGTGCTATATAAGAAATTAATGAGTGCCGATTTTTTGCGATATCCGTAATATATTATATGGTATGGTGCATCACATGCACCGTCCATCATATGATGGACGGCTGCATGTGACTGCATGTGATAGATATTGTATAATTTTTATTCATTTATAATCGTTCATCATACGATAAATGATATACGATGCGCACAGCAGAAAATCTTGCGCTCTGAATTATTACAATCACTCAACCTAATATGAAGCCTACTTTACATTGACTAATTAATATTTAAAAGACGACAGGGAGAGAGAGAAAAGGGTCAATAACCATTTTTCTTTGTCAAATTCTATATATTCTTCGTGCAAGACCCATGGTACAAAGTCAAACAAGTCCTGCGGTCCAACAGCCAGTCTTAAAAAAAGCTAGGGAGTACGTAGAACCGGAACAGTGACACCTTTCTTTCATTCGCATTTATACGGGAAGAGAAGAGAGGATATTCTAGTTAAGACTGCAACCATTCCTCCTGCCACTAAGGGGATTATGGGACACGTCAAATCCTGGAGACCCGGCCACAAAGATCTCCTTTTCTCTCTGTGAGCTATCTCTACTCTATATAAAATATCAAAGCTCGGTCGCCGTTTCTCCCTGTAGCAAGCGTAATCGAGAACCCTCCCCTACCTCGGTGGAGATCGAAATCGTACGTACGCCTTCCAGATCTCCCACTCCACGTACCTACGGACGATCTAGTAGGAGATCGAGCATTGCAGTCGTTGCTCATCTCCTCCTCTCCACTGTTCCATTCCTCCATTGTTTCTTTCTTTCCTCAGCACTTCCTTTGGATGATGGATCACACTTCTTCCAGTGAGCCAATTCTATGTGCGTGTACGTGTTTGTGAGAGAAGAAGAGAGAGAGAGAGAGAGAGAGTTGCAGTTGTAATGAGAACAATAGTGAGGAGTTTGTTGAAATAATTGAGGATATATGGTTACTGAGTAGTAGTTTCATAAACGTTCATATCATGAATGTTAACTGTTGTTATAAAGAGAGTTCAAAGCATGACAAAGTAGTTTCATGTTGTTAATCCAACAATACGTACGCATCTTTTCAACTAGTCATGCATCATATGCATGGTGTGTGTTTAATTTGTGAAAAATGTTATGCAACTATAACAATAAAGTAAATTAACCTTACAACTTCAAAGAAACTGCAGTATGAGCACCACATATTTGTGGAGATTTTATTAAATACCTAATCTTATTTTAAGTACTGCTTATTAGGCTTATAATTTATTTTACCTTTGCTCTTATTTTTTGTATGATAGAATGCATCAGCTAGTTGCTATGCATCTCGCAAGATGGGCATATATATCATGCATTTGTTAAATGAATTCTTCAAATGGCATGGACAGCCAAATGCTAAACAAGATGCTGATATTATTACCTTTGAGTACACCTTTAGCTGACTGTATTTTGATCATATTTCCTGTCTCAGAGCTCTCAATGGGCAGAAGTTACAATAGAAACCACCCCTAAGTAGCATTGTGAATAATTTGACACTTAATACACATTAAAATATATAACGGTTATATGAGTTGGAGAAAAGAATTTCTTTGAAGCCAGTTCTACCATCTTTTATTTCAAT
The DNA here is from genome assembly GCF_000442705.2 of Elaeis guineensis. Classification (NCBI taxonomy): domain Eukaryota; kingdom Viridiplantae; phylum Streptophyta; class Magnoliopsida; order Arecales; family Arecaceae; genus Elaeis; species Elaeis guineensis. Next base: position 56,837,510 of record NC_026006.2, on the reverse strand, counting down.
CCACATGAGAAGAGCATAAAAATCTAAATTATCGAACAAATTCTCTATATTCATGGTTTTCTAAGATTTTAAACTTCTTATAGCTGAATATCCGTTTGGTTGGGTAATGTCAGATTATGAGATAATTTGATAATTTTTAAAAATTATTTATTTAGAAAAATAATTGCAAAAAAAAATAATTTTTATTATGCTTGGTTGGTGAAAAAATTATTTCAAAAAATAATAATAGAAAAAGATTATTATGTTTGGTTAGAGGTAAATCTATATAGGAATACGATCAAATTTACAAATATATTCTTCAATTAAAAATATTTTTTTAATACTAGGATAGCATTATTATTTTCTTTTAGTTTTTATATAATGATTATAATCACATAGCCCTTTATATAGTGTCATCCCTATCTTAATTTTTTTTGTAAAAATTTTTTATTGAATAAATTTGAAAAGATATCAAATAAATTTAATGATTACATATATATCTTTATTAGGAGTATTTTTATCAAGTATGGATTACTATCATTCGAAAATTCATAAAATATCAACCTCTTATGCAATGGCGGATTCAGAAATTTTATTTTGTGGGGTCAATATAATAAAAGAAGCTGAGAAGCCATGAAAAAAGAAAGAAAAAAATAATAATAAAATATTATTTTTAAAAAATAATAAAATATATAAAATATGATAATATACAATACCTTAAATATCTTTTATAATAAAAAATAAATGTGATCCTTTTAGAATATAAAAATAAATTGATATGGGTTTAAATATAAGAGATGGATAGATGGGGTATTAAAAGATAAATAAAAAATAATTAATAAAAAAGAGAAAGAAGGAGAGATGTCAAAGTGGTGTGAGAGAAAGAGAGAAGAAAAAGGAGATAGGATATGTGAGTCATTAAAGAAAAACATGTAGGTCATAATTACTTTTTTGATGTTTTTTTTTTTTTTTTTTTTTTTAAATTATATATGAGATATGGAATCAATTCATAAAATTAGTAGGATCAATTTTAACTTTTTCTTATGTTGTGGGGTCAATTTTAACTTTTTTCATGGCTTTTTCTACTAGTAGTTTAATATATAAATATATGGGTCAATTTTTTTTTATGACTTTTTCTACTAGTAGTTTACATCCGTAATGCTCCTATAATATTTATTTTATCTTATCTCTCCAAAATATAGACATAGAACTCATTATTTTATTATTATTATTTATATTAAATATAATAATTTGATAAAAAATATATTTTTTAATATCAGATTATCTCGAATCAAATGGATCTGGCAACTAATTTGTTTTTAACTCGTGCCCTGCTCACAGATTGATGAGACTTTTTGCTCAGAAAGACGGCAATCGACACAGAAATCTAGTTAACACGAGAATATGTTCATGTATTAATAAATAACTACCATTCCCTAGGCGAGTTTATGGAATGAGCAAATTTTTCACCAACTAATAGCTTGCAGGATAATGGACTGAATGAACTGGTTTCAAAGCAGGCTCATGGAAACTTGAAGTAGTGCTGGGCCTATATTGGCTGCTTTTGATAAACTTCAATTAGTTTGCTAATGAATGTGATATTGGTCTCCAATAACCATTATTTTTTTTTTAATCTTTTGATAGGCAACGTCGTCATTAAACATCCTGGTGCTAAATTAAGGTCAATTACGTTGTAACACATGATATCTGACAAATACTAAAATCCAAACAACTTATGGATTCCTTTTATCATGTACTATATTTTGACTGAGCCATGTGTGTCCCCTGAACTTATCAGTACATAAAGCAAGGCCTAAAATACTTCACCCTAAGTCCTAGCCATTCTTACCTACTTCATTTCAAGATTGGTCTGATACTGATCGGAAGCATAGCTTGGGCTGAATTAATTTGGCCTGGCCAAGTTAATTTTGAGAGAGAGAGAGAGCATCCATGACCTACCGAAGGCAACCCATGCCCTTTGAGACTTTGAGATGCGTGAAGCCATGAACATGCAACAATATCCCTCGTTACCCTTTTTTGATAGTATTTGTTTCATCATGTTAATTGATTAAGGAGATTAAGATGGGCAGTCACCAGCCATCTCTCTCTACTTCTTTCCCCCATTATAATTTATAGTATTTGTTTCATCATGTTAATTAATTAAGGAGATTAAGGTGGGCAACCACCAACCATGTCTCTCTCCCCACACTGCTTCCCCCCTATTATAACCTAAAGTCAAAGTAGAATAAAGACATCCCCCAAATCCCGGGCGACCTATGGTGTGGACAAAAGCATGAGTTTTGGGTGTTGTGCCCAGTTCCATTTCTACTACAATTTGGTAAAGAAAAACTTACTCCCCACTTAAATTTTATTATCTCACACCCCTTTAATGAGTCCCTCCACCCTCATTATTTTCTTCTCTTATTCAATCACATTATATCCCCACATTGACTACCTTTCCTCACACCTTTTTAGATGAGCATGATTCTCCTGCTGTAGCTATTATTTTCTACATTTACCAATTTATATTACCAATCTCATAGAAGTGAATATGATCAAAATTTTATCCAGCTTATATAATCCCAAGGAAAAGATCAACCTTCTTGTAGTTTGTTATGCATTGTTAGAAACTCCTAGCTTGTGGACGCTTTTGTTCTGTTACTAAAGAGTAGGCAGACAATGCTAAGGCTGGAGCAGTGCCTGAAATGCTTCTTTAGTAGACTAGGCACAGAAGAAGGGTAACTTCTCATAAACTTCTTCTATGGTGGAGCCTGCTCCTTTTTTCTAACATTGAAGAGGATAAAAAGAACCTTATCATATGAATCAAAGGAAATAAAACCTTAAGTGGAGAAGTCAAGGGTCATAGATTCCAAGACCGACCATGTCGTGTCACAAGCGATTTTAAATCCAATGGACTTATAATTATTTGTGCAACCTCAGGTAAGCCTCTTGATGTTTGTTCTTCTTTTTCTGATGTAATATATTAGTATGATGTTCTTCTGTAATGAGACTAAGACTGTGGTAGTGACTGGTGGGGCATTAGGTTTCTTTGGTTATGGATTGCCAAAAACTAGAAGAAGATGTAGTACGGCCGTTGGATTGAATTTGGAGTATGGTGTTGTCAAGACCTAAGGTTTGATGAGATTAAGCAAAAAGGATGCAATGGACACACCCCTGTTTCCACTTGTTATTATTCTACTAATCAAATTCATATGTGACCCACTAAATAGTCTCTGTTGTTGGATTAAGCAAATATGTGCTGATACTTTCTTTCTTTTTGACCCCTCAATTTCCTCATTGCCTTTCCAAATTACTTTTGAAAAGACATGAAATCTATAGTTCTCTTTCTTTAACTAAGTTTGATATGATTCTCTTGAACTGTTGTAGTTAGGACTTAAACGAGCCCGCACCCATGCACTAATCTTTTCTTATAATCTAAGTTCATAATCCTATAGGCTTGGAGGGACAATGATAATAATTCACTTGAGTTTGAAGCACATGAAGCAGACAAACAGAAGGTGAGTCAAAGGGAGGAGACTCATGGGGCCTACTAAGGATCCCTCTCATGTGACACTCACTTAAGCTATAGATTGCCCCCACATAACAAGACAGTCCTACTGGAAAGAATGTCTTGATTGGTTGAGAATTTTCAATATTAGTTTTAAGACCATCCTAACTGCTCCATTTGAAAACTTTGGAGCAGACAAGATGCTCCTCAGCAATTTGATCCGTTTGTATCTTTGCTTAAAATGCGGAAGCTTATGGCAAATCTTACGTCGGAAAAGAACATTTGGTAAGACTATGATTTTAAATTCAAATGTTGAGAGATGGATGCCACATGGCCATAAGAATGCAAATCTTATGATTAAAATATCAATCTCCACCTTCTCTACTTGGCTTGATGACAATTTTATTCACATCACGTTGTTCATATATTATAGGACTGCAATTATATACATAGAAATCTTGGTTATAGATTAAAACTCTCATAGAAATATAATCCCAGGTAAATCTAACCTCAATCTGATTATTACACAAGGAAATTAGGTACTGCAGGATATCCAATGATACTATATTGATCATTTCAGGAAACTTGTAATACAAAATTAAAAATGTGAAGCAGCTAATAGGTGGAGGACCCACAAAAATCCTATGCTATCTTTTACACTCCAAAGCATGGTATGTCCATGTGCAGTAGAAAGATTAATTTAAGAACTCTGAATAGGGGAACTGCCAGTTTACTTGAATAGAACAAATGAAGAATATTAGCTGACAAAAATCTAGTAAATTTGGAGATCGTAAGACTATTTTTTTCCTTTTAATTTTGGATTCATAACAACTAGAAGAAGAAAGAAAGATAAAAAAGAAAACAAAAACCAAGAAGAGCACAGTGTAAAAGTATTAATTTAATTGGTGAAGTTGGTCATGAATCCATGACATCTCTCATTCCATCTACAGTGTCCTTTTCCCTCCCAACACATCCAACAGCACCCAATTTAAATCCCCTGGACCTCTCTCACCTCCACACCCCATTTCCAAACCCAAACAAACTCACTCATAACCACCTCTGCCTTTCTTTAGCTCCCTCCCCCTCTCTCTCTCCCTCTCTTCTTCTCCTCACCTTTCCAACCAATGTCTTCCTCAAAAACCTTAGACTCAACAGCACAGATATCTCAAGGCCACAACCCACCCCTAGTGGGCTCCTGTCAAGCTAAGCCATCACACTCACCATCCTCCTCCTCCTCATCATCACCACCAACCACAGTCACCTCCCCACTGAGAGGAGAGGGAGGAGGAAGCCCACAGAGCCAGGGAGGTTCCTTGGTGTGAGAAGGAGACCTTGGGGGAGGTATGCTGCTGAGATAAGGGACCCCACGACCAAGGAAAGGCACTGGCTTGGGACCTTTGACACTGCCCAAGAGGCTGCCCTGGCCTACGACAGGGCTGCCCTCTCCATGAAAGGCATCCAAGCCAGGACCAACTTCATCTATACTGACACCCACATCTCCACCTTCCATTCCCTCCTCACTCCTTTCCACTCACAAACCTTCGTTCCACCACCAATGCCACCACCTCCAACCCAACCACACCACCTCATTGGCACTGCATCCATGCAAACTACCAATCAGAGTATGCCAAGCCACAGCCAAATGAGCCGCTTCACCTTCCAACCGAGTGGCGGCAGTAGCACCACCCCTGCCTTCGGTTCATCGGTGGAGACCGGCATCGATAAAGACTTCCTATTCTCCGACGACAGTAGGTCTGGTTACTTGAGCAGTATAATCCCTGAGAGCTGCCTCAGGTCCTCCCCAAGACACTCTTCCCCCAGCCAGCATAACAACATCTCGTGTGAGTTGAATGCTCCAATCCTTTCCCCTCCTAACCAAGTTAAGAGTCATGGATCAAGTAGTGCCTCCTCTTATTCTGCAACAAATGGGGCATTTTTTGATGCCTATGGTGGAGTGGGTGCAATGAGCTCAGAGGACTTCTCTTGCTTCACAGAAATGAACAGTGATTTCTGGGTGGATGAGCCATTATGGGAACTTAGTGCATGTGAGTTCCCTGCCAGCAATGCTAGCAGCATGGGGGATCTTAGCACTTCTTTGATGCAAGGTCCAGCTTGTGTGTCATTGCCTCAGGCTTCAGAGTCGTACTCTCCATCAACTTCCTCACTATCTAATGTTTTTGACTTAGGCTACTCCCTTATTGAGAGCATTAGGTACTAAATGCCTTGGGAGATGCTTGCTTTGTGGCTTAAACCTTAGGTCTTTACTGGCATTAGACATCTCTGGGCCGTATTTTGTTCTCTTTTTATTTTGATTCCATGCAAATCATGATCCCTGAGAAAGGCTTAGCTGTTCAGGATCGTAGTATGTATTAGCCGTTGCCTTGGTAACTTAATTTTCCCTTTGAACTGAGTGGCCTTTTAAAATCTCTATGTGTATCTTGGAGTCTTGAGATATTTCGTTCTTGCTTAAGGCTTCATTGCAGGGAAACAGAGGATCGCGTCCTAGTCTACCAAAAACACAGGATCACATCACACTATTAATATGGTGTAGGTTCAGCTACTGGACCATCTTAAGGTCTTATTACAAGCATATATTGCTCGAAATTGATTGACTTTCCTAGATAATTCTTATGTTGTTTATATAATGATATTCAACCAAGATTATAAAGAATTAAACTGCTCATGACAAAAATCTGAAAATCAAAAGAACTTACCTGAATCGAGGCTATAAAAATACTATCTTAAGAACGTGATTTGTTCCTTCATGTGGGTCTATAGCAATCTCGTCCTTAAGATAAAACAAAAACTGGCTCTGATCTTCATTTAATGAGAACGATCACTTGACTCACATGACTACCTTGCGCGTAACAAATAGTCATAAGTTTTCAAGGGGGCCAGCATATGGGCCAAATGTCTGACCTGATAATTAGCATCAAGGCTGGAGCAGAAAATCAATTTCGAATCGCACCCAAACTTTAGGATGCCCAAAAAAGAAAAAAAATCAAAAAAATAAAGAAAAAAAAATCTCCCAGAATACAATACCAATAAGTAGAAAGAAAAAAAAATATTTTAAATAAGCCTAAAATAGTTAGATTCGCACCCTATTTATTGACACTGTTTGGATGACCGAGAAGGTTGAAGAAATATGATATTTTAGAAATATTATATTTATTCAAAAATCAATATTCTTTTCCAAACATCCCAACTCTTTAGAAAGAGGTATCACAATAAAAGGAGTTTTAAGATTTTTAAACAACTAAAATTTAGAGATAATTTTTTTTTTTGAATAAAACTCCAACATATATTATCTTAAATTCTTAATGTATTTTAAAAAAAAAAAAAAAACAGCTTGAAAGTTTACTAACACTTTTAAACTTGATCTTTTCTTGATGTAGTAGCAGTCACCTTGCTACCAAAACCAAACATTGAGGCTTGAAATTCAATATATGCTAATCTTTGACCATCTTCAACCATAGGTCATGTGGAAACATAGTGGAGTAGATGAAAGTGATTAAGCAGGTAAAATATTGCATGCCTATACCTGATCATTTAGTTTAAAGAATCTATATGGTACGTCCAAGAAACATGTATATTTTTTCTTCTCTTTTTCTTCCCCTCTCGCCTCCCCCCCCCGCAAACCATAGCATTCTTGTTGTTCTGCATGGTTTCTCTGGATGGCATTGCTGATTAGGTTTTTTAAGTTCTGGGATTTATGAGACTTAACCTCTAGGAGCAACATTATAGTTAAGGATATAACTACATCATATAATCTTAATGCAAATATTTGGTTATGGATACAACTACATTATAGTTAAGGATATTCCAAGTATTTGGTTATGCTTACACCAATGAGCTGCAAGTACATGACCATTAGGTGAAGTTTACATGTACATCAAATGTGAAGTGTTTCCATATATATATATATATATATATATATATATATATATATATATATATATATATATATATATATATATATATATATATATATAGACACACACGCACGCGCGCAAATCTATCGTTCTTCTAAACTTCACATCCTTTTTCATTATGATTGAACGTCTGATCAAGGATGCATTTGGTTAGCTCCTAAAAAAATATTTTTTTCTATTTTTTAATTTTTAAAAAATAAAAATCAAAAAATAGTATTTGATAATAATTTAAAAAGTAAAAATTAAAAATCAAAAATATTTGCTTTACGTGGAAAATAAATTTTTTTTGCTTTCCAAAATTTGCTTTTACTTCTTTCCGACTTACCCCTACTCGCCTCGACGCTCGCCAGCTCCTCCTCCTCTCCCTTTGGCTCTTGCCTACCTGATCGGTGAGCATTGCCAATCGACGAGGCTCCGGCCTCTGTCGCCCAAGTGTTCTCCGAGTCTGAGGACCCCTACTCCTCCTCCTCCACTTCCACCTCCTTATCTCTCTCAATGCGATCACGATCAAACTAGAAATCCGAATATCAGCAGTGGCCAGTGGCAAATTCAACGGTGGCCATCGACGGTGGCGGATGATGGCGGGACCCCGGAGCTATAGAACGGGTCGTTCGTTGCAGTGAGGAGGCTTGATCAAAGTAGAGGTATGCGAAAAATTTTATTTTCTTCATATGCAAAATGATGTGGTCTATTTGGTATAGAAATATGATTTACTATATTGCCATGTTAGTCAATTTTCTGCTGTATTCTTGATGGAATCACTATAAGAAAATAAAATTTTTACGATGAATTTATTGACGATGAAAATATTTTCACCGTTAATAAGACTATTTACGATGAAAAATTAAATTCGTCGCTAATAATAAAATATTTACAATAAAAATTAGTTTTCATCGCAAATAGCTTCATATTTGTGATGAAAAAAATTTATCATAAATACTTATTATTTACGATAAAATTAATCATTATAAATAATAAAATATTTATTTTAATTTTAAATTTTTAAATATTAGTGATAAAAATAATTTCATCGTAAATAATATAAGTATTTACGATGAAAGCTCATTTTTCATCACAAATACTAGTTATTTACAATGAAAAATTTTTATCACTAATATTTAAAAAAATAAAAAAATTTTAAAAATTAAAAATTATAGATTATTTACGATGCAAATATTACGTCATAAATAATGAAGTATTGATGATGAAAGCTAAATTTTTATTGCAAATACCTATTATTTATGATAAAAATTTTCATTGCTAATATGTAAAAAAATAAAAAATTTAAAAATTTAAAAATTATAGATTATTTATGATAAAAATATTACATCATAAATACTTAATATTGATGATGGAAAGTCATTTTTCATCGCCAATATTTGAGTATTTGTGACGTAATATTTTCGTCACTAATATTTAAAAAAATAAAAAAATTTAAAATTATAGATTATTTATGATGAAAATATTACGTCATAAATAATGGAGTATTGACAACGAAAACTAAATTTTCATCGCAAATATCTATTATTTATGATAAAAAATTTTCGTCGCTAATACATGAAAAAAATAAAAAATTTAAAAATTTAAAAATTATAGATTATTTATGATATAAATATTACGTCACAAATACTAGAGTATTGGTGATGAAAAGTAAGTTTTCGTCATCAATATCTACTATTTATGATGAAAAATTTTCATCGCTAATATTTAAAAAAAATAAAAAATTTTAAAAAATATAAAAATTATAGATTATTTATGATAAAAATATTACGTCATAAATAACTTAGTGTTTATGATGAAAATATTTTTTTTGTTATAAATATTTATTATTTATAATGAAAAAAAAAATAAAAGTTGATTATTATTTGCGACCATACTTTTCGTTTGTAAGTTTCTCTGAATCTGTCTCATTGCTCAATTTTACATAAGTTGTTGGTTTTATGGACCGACAAAAGTCACAAAGTATAAAGACCTTGTATCTACCTAAAAACATAGAAAGGAGATGATACTGGATCTTTATACATTAAAACATGATCTACAAAAAGGTTATTCATATGGTACTTGATCTTTATACATTAAAATATGATACTAGGTCTCAATTATTTATAACGAAAATTTTTGTCACTAATATTTAAAAAAATAAAAATAAAAATTATTGATTATTTATGATGAAAATTAAATTTTCATCGCTAATATTTTCAAAAAAATAAAAAATTTAAAAAATTAAAAATTATAGATTTTTTATGATAAAATGCTAGAAACATCGTAAATACTTTATATACTTTAACTTCCAACTGTATAAAGAATAAAACTTTATCAACTGTTCGATGGACTAAATTGTGTCATATACTTCTAAACTATATGCGGAAGGTCTTTGTTGGATCTTTCAATATTATTTTTCAAGAGTGTATTTATGGTTTTAATTGGTATGTGATGATTGTTTATCGCAGATACTCTCTAACTAGCTGAACTCTTATTATTGCAATTCAGTTCAAAATTCATCCTAAGATTGACATACTCTTGAGTAGGTACTATCTTTTCTACTATGCTCCTTTTGTGTCAGATCTCAAGGATTTTAGCTGCTCGCAAATTAAATTTGAGTTCGGATGTCCATTCAAATCTTTCGATCAACTCATAACAGTGTTGCCATCAAAAAAATAAATCTAATTAGTTAAATTTTTTAATTATAAATTATGTTTGATTGTTAGTTAATAATCTAATAAGATTATTAACGACTAAAATTTAATTTTCAACACATAAATTTTTTTATAAAATTTTTTAAGAGGAAAAATTTTTTTAGTCGAGAAATTTTTATTTTTTTGATAGAATTATTGGCGATGAAATTTTAGTTCTCGTTGCTAATAACATTATTGACAATGAATATTTTTCATCGTAAATAATTTTTTTTATTTTTTTATAGAAATTATTAGCAATAAAAATTATTTTTTATTGCTAATAATATAATTAACGATGAAATATTTTATTTTCATCGCAAATAATTTTTGGAAAATGGGGGTAATTTTTTTTGGTGGAAATTATTAGCGATGAAACTATTTTTCTATCGCTAATAATGTTATTAGCGATGATAATTTTTTTCATCGTAAATAATTATTTTTTATGGCAAAATTTTTTTATCGGAGAAATTTTTTTGGTGGGAAGAGAATTTTTTTAGCAAAAAAATGGGAGAAATTTTTTTTGGAAGAAATTATTAGTGACGAAAATTATTTTTCCATCACTAATAAGGTTATTAGCGACGAAAAATTATTTATCGTCGCAAATAATTTTTTTTGTAGCAAATTTTTTTATCGAAGAATTTTTTTTTGAATTATTAACGATGAAAATTAGTTTCCGTCGCTAATAACTTATTAGCAATGAAAAATTGCATCACTAATACTTCTGCTTTCAATCAATATCAAATCGACGTCTCTTTGTTCAAAACTACATGAAACCCTTATTTCTCCCCCCTCCTCTTCTTTCCCTGATCTCTCTCCCTCTCCCTGAGCTCTCCTCTCTCCATGCTCTCCCCTCCGTCTCTTCCCCTTGGCGAGTCCCTCTCCACCACCACCATCCATGTCCGACGCATCCGCCGACCGCACCGCCCGCCATCTGCCGTCCATCGTCCGTCGGAGGTAAGGTTTTCAACTTTTTTTTTTTGTGTTGATCGGGCCACCGGAGGGCGAAGCCATCCGCGGGGTGGGGGGGGGTGCCATGGGCCACCAGTGGTGGCATGGGGCTGGAGAGGGGTTGGCTGGCGGGGAGGGGGCGGGATCCAAATGGAGGCGACAGAGATGGGGTTGGGGAGGCTGTCGCCGGCGGAGATGAGGCCAGGGAGGGGTGGTCGGTGGCGGGGGAGACGGGGCTGGGGAGGGGGTGACAGCGGGGAGGGGTTTGCTTAATGGGGTGGGAGGAAGGGAAGAGAGAAAGGAGGAGAAAAAAAAAAAAAATAAAAAAAATAAAAAAAATAAAAAAATAAAAAAAAAAATAAAAAAATAAAAATTAATCAAATATTTTATTATTTGATTAATAAAAATAAAATCTGAATCACGATCCGAATTGGATCGAGATTGGGATCTAGATCGATATCTCGATTCGGATTGGGATCCAGATCGAGATCTGATCTGGGTGGCACAGGATCTGTGACACTGCCAACACCGTGGAAGCAGGGGCCGTGGGAGGCCAAGTCCGGGCGGGTGCGGGTGTGTGACAGCACTGGCACCGCACCGGCACCATGGGAGCGGAGGTCACGGGGGCCTAGTTCGGGCGGTACGGGGTGTGTGATGGCACCGGCATCGTGGGAGTAGGGGCCATGGGAGGCCGAGTCCGAAGTTCGTTTAGAAAAAAAATTATTTAAAAAAAATATTTTTAGATAAAAAATATTTTTTAAAAAATAAAAATTATAAAATAAAATTTAGGTTAAAATATTTTAAAAAAATAAAAAATATTGAGTCCTCGGATTAGATTTTATGTTATTATTTTGCGTTAATATTATTTTGCATGCTCAACTGCTTATAGTTTATTTTATATTTGTTGCATAAATTTATTTTATATTTATTGCATGTTCAACTACTTATAGTTTTCATTATTATTATTTAATATTATATTCATTTATATATCAAGAATTGCAGGTATGGCATCAGGAGACAGACGACAACGTTTATTTTTGCTGTCTACCTCGGAGGCTGAGGTACCTTCATCGATTTCACTGCCGCACCAGTTCTGTCATCAGAAGGTCCTACACTGGCAGGTCCCAATGAGATGGATTCGAGTGAGGTGGGTCTGAGTGGTATTATTATTTTTTTATATAATAAAATTTAATTTTTTTATTTAGATAGCTATCATATTAATGATTTATTTATTGTTGTTTCAGATCAGTCTCCATCGGTAGTGAGACGAGGGCGAGGTCCATCGAAGAACCTCGCTCTAGAGCATTGGAAACATCTAAATTTTTTTTTGAGTTTAATTATTGAATCATTTATTCTTAAATTAAATTTATTATCTACTAATTTGACTGATAACTGTACAGAGATGATGTTCCAGAACACCGCGAATCGGGCGAGACAATAATGGAGTGGATGCGTCGATGACTATCAGTGCTTCCAGATCCAGATAATAGAGTGGATGGCGCAGATGGAGTAGATGATACAACTAATGAGAAGCAGTAGACCGATCCGAGCTCCATCGTCGGTCCGTGCTCCGTCGAGCGCTCTTCGTCCCTAGCTCATTCTCCATATGCTGATATTTGATGGCTTATTAGTATATATATATTTTTTATTTAAATATCTTATAATTTTAATTTAATATAATAAAATAATAAAATTTATTTATCAATTTATTATGTAAATTTTTTATTTTTATTTTTTTAATTTATAAAAAATATTATATATATAAATTTAAAATATATATTCATAAAATTTTTTTAAAAAATATGACTGAATTATTAACGATGAAATTATTTTTGATAAAACATTCATCGTCAAAAATATTTTATTAACATAATTTAATTTATCAATAAATATATAATTAACAACGATGAAAAATTATTCATCATAAATAATTTTTAGCGATAAAAATTTTTGTCAAAATTATCTTATTTGTGATGAAAATTTTTATCGCTAATATTATTATTTTTTTTTCTAAATTTTTTTTATTAAATTAATAGCGATGAATTATTTTTTGTAAAAAATATTTTTTGCAACGTAAATTTTTCATCGCTAAAATTTTGAAAATAATAGCGATGAAAATATTTTCGTTGCTATTAATTTTTTATTTATCATCGATGATTTTTTCATCGCAAATACCTTTTTTTAGATTAATTTTTTTTCATTTTTTTTAATGATAAAAAATATTCGTCGTAAATATTTTTTATTAGCGATAAAATTTTAATTTTCATCGTAAAATATTATCAACGATGAAATTATTTATGATAAAATATTAGCGATCAAAATTTCATCGCTAATATGTATTAGCGATAAAAATCGATTATTAGCGATAAAAAATTTTCATCGTTAATAACCTATTTTGTTGTAGTGAATGTTTAGAGATTACTATTTTGATTTCATGCGATGTGGGTAATTAGCAGAGTTTTGGCTTTTATTTCTATTATTTTGGCTATAAATTTTATCAAAAGGTCTTGTGTTGCTAGAAAGCTGCTTTCCGGCTTGATTTTATTATATTTTACTTCTAGACATAGAAAACCAAGCAAATGATGAAGTAGGAATATAAATCTCTTTCATGTCTGTGATGGTGAGCACAATATGCTTTCTCACTGTTCGAAGAAAAGCTTGACTCACTTTACTTGTTTTAATTGTAAAACTAAGATTGTTTCATGATTTGGCATATACCCACTTGTATGAAATGGTGCTTCTGTTACCAATTATTATCAGCAAATAGTTCATTTGAAAATCTAAATCTTCTCCTCTGCTTTCTATTATAACATTCGGCTAATATCAAGAGGCTCATGTGCATGTGAACTGTACACCAGGTGTAGTGGTAATTCATCATACTGTACCTAAGCTCATCCACATTTCAAAGCCATTATATATTCATGCTAAATATGTATGAGTTTCCAATTAAAATATACATTTAGAAGAATAATGTGAGTCCAACTACTAGAATCCATTGTATTTGTTGCTTTTTGTAGAAGCAATGGTGAAGAGGCTTTCCATGTGTGCTCATGCAAATAAAACAAATTCATTAATATAGTAATAAAATATGTAGACATGCATACTTATTGATTTGGGTTTTGCACACCATTCTAAAGTCATATATAATCTTCAAACTATTGGTTCTGATAATCTAGATATGTTGGTTCTGTATTAAGAGATGAGGTTAGTATGATTTATGTGTCAGTTCTTAAGCTTTAAATATTAGTGAGACTTTATATATGTTAAGCTTTAAATGTTAATATTGTGTTGTGGCAGGTTGGTCCTACAATAAGCTGAATACTATCATCCTTCCACGCAACTCATTTGGCACCAAACAAAAGTAAGTTCAAGCTTCTAAGTAATAATTAACCATATGATAAGACTCTAACCAAGGGTTGAATCTAAATTGAGTTTGATTTCAGTTTCACCAAAGGCTGAATTTGTTACTTATCATTATGCAATTGGTATAAATCAAGTAACTTTTATCATTATAATTGATTATATAGTTGCTTAAGATTATTAATTACACGGTGACAAGTTTTAGAGTTCTACCATCCATTAGTTTTGAAGATGCTTCAGTATCTTCTGTAAATTGGACAGTAGAATAGAAAAATATATTCATAGATTTAATGATAGAGCAAGTTCAGAAAGGAAATAGATCAACCACAACATTTACAAAAGAATCATGAAAGAAAATACGTATCAAATTTTATATGAAAACTGAAAAGAGTATGAATTGAAGTAATTTCAGAACAAGTTCAATCAACCGAAGAAGCGCTATAGAGTTTTTACTGACTTAAAGAAGTTACCAACCGAATTTGGATGGGATTCAGTCTTGGAAACTACAACAGCTCCTAATGATGTTTGAGAAAGTTACATTGCTGTAAATAACCATTTGTTTTCTTTTTCTTTTATATTTTTTTTAATTTATTATATTTTTACTTAATTAATTCAATCTTGTATATCTCACATATAAAGTTGTTATTATAGGTTTATCCAGAAGTGAAGAGATTTTGAACTTTCACTCATCCCAAATATGAAGAGCTCAGAATAATATTTGGGAACACTGTTGCTACTGGTAAAGAGGCGATGGCAAGCACCCAAGATATGTCATATAGCAATGATTCTCAAGACAATGAGCTTCTTCCTGATGATGCTAGTGTAGATAGATGGGGAGACTAGTGGTTCAAGAAACCATCGTCATCTAAGAGATCCAATCCCTAGTGAGAGCATCCGCCATGTGAGAAGCCAATCAAGAGTTTCAGAGATAGCGGATGCCATTAGATTCCTAACAGAGGTTAATCAGACAAGAAAAAATATGATGATGAGACCATATAGCTGCAACTTCAAGTTTTGGATAGTAGTCAATTGCAAATTGCATTATGGTTCTTGAAAGTATTGAAGGAGTGACTATACCTACATATTGGAAGGCAATTGAGAAGTTGTAAGACAAGGGATGGAGGGAAATATTTATTGAGATGTCAAGTGAGCGTAATTGGCGTGGTTGGCAAGTTCGTAGGATGTTCATGTGGCTTTTAATTGTTTAGATGGACTTTAAGTATTAGAATATTGTATCAAAAATTATGTATGTGCATATTATGTTTTGTTTGGATTGATGATCTTTTGTCTTTTAAACTTTATGCTATGAATTTATAATGTTATGAAGATTATGTATCACTTGAATTGTTCTGTGCTCATATCTATGTTTTTATTTTCTTTATACTAACAGGATATGGTCAGTGATGTAAAAATGGAGATTGACTCAGAAGTTGAAAAGAATTTAAATATTTCTGATTCTGACTAGTGATGGAGAGGAAACAAAAAAATTTTGTTTATTTGATGAAAAAAAAGATGATGCTATAGAGATTATTGTTACAGCAACAGTTGAGGAATACTACAATTTATATCTATGCAAGTAACCATATTGAAATGATAATTTGATCGATGCTGAATATGTTATGAGGTAATTCTTAAAATCCAGACAGATATCCAGATTTATTTAGATGGATAGTTGTGTGTTCCTTAACTTTTGCTCTTACTTGAGATAAAAAAATCTATTGCATGATTGTCAATTTGTAAGTGTTGAAGAAAAGGTTGCTATATTTTTTATGATAATTGGTCAAAGAGAGTCAAATTGAATAGTGGTAGGTCGTTTTTAGCATTTTGGGGTGATAATTAGTCATCATTTTGGAAAGATACTGAAGGCAGTTGTTCGATATGCAAAGGAGCTTATAGTGCCATCTTCTTTTACTGAAATTCCTTTAAAAATTCGCTAGCTATAATCCCAAATACTATCCTTATTTTAAGGTACTTTCGTATGTCGATATTATTATTTAAAGTAATGAAATTATTTTATTATCTTGATATTAAGTAAAATAATTTATATGTAGGATTGTGTTGGAGCTATCGATGGAACACATATTAGTGCTTACGTGCCCTCTAGTAAGTAAATTTCTTATCGAGAGAGGAAGACCATAGTAATTCAAAATATTTTATATACTTGTTCATTTGATATGTTATTCATTTTTGTCATGTTTAGTTGGAAAGGAACTGCAAATGATTCTCGAATTTTTGTGTCAGCGGTCACAAATTCTGAATATAGATTTCCTAATTCATCAGAGAAAAAGTACTATGTAGTTGACTCTGACTTCACAAACATGCATGGCTATCTTACACCTTATCGAGGTGAACGTTATTATCTTCAAGACTATCGAGGAAGGGATCATCAACCAAAAATAAGTAAAGAGTTATTCAATTATCATCACTTATCTCTACGAATGCGATTGAGCATTGGAGTATTGAAGAAGCGGTTTTCTATCTTAAGAGAGATGGCTTCAAATTCTTTACAAAAGCAAGTATGAATTGTTATAGCCGCATTTGCAATTCATAATTATATCAGGAAGAAAGCATGAGAGGATAGTTTTTTTATTGAGTATGCAGATGAAAATATTATTATTGAAGATGAGATTGACACTCCCAGCCAAACTACTACAAGTATTGATAGGGCTGCTAACTCTCGACGAGAGATGGGCGCAATTAGAGATAGAATTGCTAATAGATTAGCTTGAGCATATGGTTTGATTCAGTGATTTGGATCTTGTTTTTAATATGTAAAATAATAGCAAAATATTATGTACTTATCAAATATACTTTTTTTTATTTTTTTTTTTTTTGCTTTATAGCAACTAACATACTTTTTGCTTTTGTGTTTTTGTTCTGTAGTAAAAATCAAAAAAAATAAAAAATACTTTTTAGAAAGTAAAATTCAAAAATCAAAAAGTGCAACCAAACGCACCCTAAGGGTGCGTTTGGTTAGCCACTAAAAAATATTTTTTTTTACTTTTTGATTTTTAAAAATAAAAATCAAAAAGCAATATTTGGTAACACCATGAAAAGCAAAAAGCAAAAATCAAAATAATTGCTTTATATGCAAAGCAAAAATTTTTTACTTTTCAGAACTTATTTTTCTGCTTTTTTTGCTTTCGCAAATCTAAAATACCAAACTAAAAAGTAAAGAGCTCGAATCCTTCTTTCTTGTCGAGCTCTTCACCTCTCTATCCCCTTCTCCCTCCCTTTCTGAATCTTTCTCCCTCATCGAGCTCTTCATCTGCCGTCCCCAAATGTTGCTTTTTGCTTTATAGCAATGTAGTTACCAAATATACTTTTTATTTTTTTGCTTTTACTCATTAGCAAAAATAAAAAAATAAAAAATATTTTTTAAAAATTAAAAATCAAAAAGTGTAACCAAATGCATCCAAAATATTGTATAAGTCGAGTCTTCTGCAAAGAGTTGAAGAGAATGAGAAAATAATGAAAAAAAATAAAAAATTATTCTTCTTATTCAATGCTCTTGATAAATTGCTAGTGCTCTACATCTTTTTCATGCTTTATGTGGGTGCCTCTTATTTTTCTCACAATTGGCTCTTAGAACTTGTTAGATAATCGATGATGTGGAACAAATATAGATACAAAAAGAAAAAATATGTGTGTCGATGGATGAATCCTGCCTTTTAAATATTATGGGAGGAAAAGGATGATGTTTAAACTTGAGCATCCTCAAAATTCTCAACCAGCCTAGGTTGAGTGTTGGCTAAGGAAGTATAAATCATCCCTATGGATAGCAGGTCAATGCTATCAAACAGAATGGTTACGTTGATTGAATTGATAAGGTCACTAGATGTTAATGCATTTTTAGTTTGACTTTCTCACTTCTTGGTTCCATATGATAAAAAAGATTTAAAAAGAAAAGGAAGGAAAGAGAGAGAAAGAGAGAATGGGTGCACTTAGGTCCATGAAGGAAATTTTGTTTTTGATAATTTTGAGGAATATATGAAAAATAATGGAACATGCATAAGAGACAATTACGACTATGGTAGAAATATCATTTTATGCATTATATGCTCTACAATAACCAAAATTCTTGTCCTTTGCCAATTCATCTAAGGACGAGGGAGAACGTCATAGAGATTGGTAAAATTTAGTCTCATAAACTTCTAAACAAACTATGAAATCAACTAGGATTTCTTCTAGCAGCAACTTTTCTTACACTAAAATGGATTTCGTAAAACTACTACGTCCTACGTGCAATGCACACGAGAGGATAGATAAATAGCTGTGATATTTATGATTGATGAGAAAATTCCATCCTTAATTTCAGTTTGTTTCTCTTCAGAACTTTTCCTAGTCCCTAAAGGCATGAGAAATCTTAATATTTTATTAAAATTCTTAATTTCCTGCTGTGATTCTTCCAATCCAATCTCCAAATAGATGTTTTATTATGTTTTTATTTTAATTATTGTTATGTTATTACTTGATGTGGATGTAAATAGGGAGGTTATGGGCATGGGACAAGGCTTCTCGTTGAATCGCCCAGTTGGTTTGCTGTCTTTGCTATTCTCCATGAAAGCACGAATTCTAATCAGGATTAGATATGATAAATCTCGGTTTAAGAGGGACATTTTGGGGTCCTTGTAGTCAATGAATTTTTAATTTTAGTAGATATATTTTCTCTCCTAGCAATCAACCCCTTCATAGCGTTGGTTAGAAATGTAATGACTGCCACGGACAGTCTTATGGATACTATTTTTGTATTGATCTGGTCCAATGGACGCCGTAATCGCTCTCTATTTAGTCCCACATCGCCTTAATACAAAATAAATAATGCTTCAAGGGACGGAAGTTGCGATGCCGCGTCGCCGAGCTCACTAGCGAGAGCTTGTGATCCGAGCGGGGGCAGTGGGTGGTTCGGATGTAAGGTAACGCCTTTTGGTCTGGGTGCAACAGGGGCGTATGGCTGGCTCGCCCGTTCCAAGTTGGGCAGCTTGATGTGCGGCTTGGGCGAAGGCCTGGGTCGCGCCTCCATTGAAGTGGAAGGGACCGCGTGAGGTTGGCCTCACAGAGCAGCGAAAACCTCCCCCTCTCAACGGTGGAAGGATAACGGGCTGCCGCACCGTGTACCCTCCACGGCCCACGGGCATACCATTTGCGGACAACCACTTTTTTCCTTTTTTTTTTTTTTTTTTTGTCTTTTCTCCCATTAAATGGCCTATTTATTTACAGATATTCTCATTTTTCTTTGCAATATTAAATATATTTTATTTGGAGTAATCTCAAATAAAATATATTTAATATATTTTCTTTGCAATCACTTGTGGGATAACCATTCCAGCGGGGACAAAATGTTTCTATTCCAACTTTTAGTGAATTTATATCGGTTATTATTTTCCTTAGGCATGAAAGAATTGCCGACCAAGTTGCAATCTGGTTACCAATTTGCTATCTTTGAAGGGCTGTTCTTGTTTGTTCATTCTCGTTGAACTCTATTTTTCACCGCGAACCTCACTGTGGGCTCAATGTGGGCTGAATCTTGAGGCGTCAAATCCTAACAATCTCCATCTCAACTCGATATTCGACCTCCTCCAAACTTCGAGAGCTTCTAGATCTCCTTGCCCCATGTCCTGGGGCAATCGCCTGTTGATCATGGATGGGCAAACATGAAAGTCGAACCAAGCTGCTCGATCCCATCTCCGTCGTATGCTGTGCTCCTCCTGATCTGAGATCTACTCGGGGCATCATCCTGCAGCAATAGGAATCTCACCTTGCGACGTCGCCTCTCGTCCTCCCGAGTTTCCTGTCTCGTACCCGATCCATCTCCTGGAGCTCCACCTCGCTCTGGGCTCCACCTGGCTCCCGAAGCTCCACCTCGCACTAGGCTCCCTGCCAGGTAATAATGTCCTCTGCTCCCCTTCTTCCCCTCCAGCACAATCCTATCGCCGCGTAACACCCTCAGGATTCCTCCACCAGCTACTGTCCTGTAGCCTCTTGAATCCAGTCTGCTAAGTGAGATAAGATTCCGCCTGAAATCGGGTATGTATCGGACTTCCCCCAATCTCCTCACTGCACCGTCATGTGTCCTCCAGCTGACCGTCCTAATGCCTCTGATCGCACAGCTCGATCCATCCGGCAGATATACAGTGCCTTCACTGTTCTCCAGGGAGTCAACTGCTCCTCTCTGCAACATACATGATAGGGGCATGCAGAATCTAATATCCACTGCTGGGAAGAAGTAGATTCCTCGTCAGATATCTCCAGGACATCTCCATTTGAATTGCTGCCGACCGTCGCTACAGCAGCCACCGTCCGATTTTTAAGTTAAGGGCAATCTCTGGCTAGATGCCCCAACTCCTCACACCGGTAACACCTGATTTTGCTCAAGTTCCTCCTGGACTTAGACCGCCCTCGTTGCGATCTTCTGTCGCTCCGTCTACCGCCTCCTGCTCCTCCAGAAGCCACCAAAGCTGAGCTACCGCCACCTGAGCTTGAAGCTGGGTTCTCCCTCCTGAGAACCTCATTTGGAGTATCGCCGTGGTGACCTCGTCCATCTTGATAGTGCTCTTTCCCCACTAGAAGAGCAGTCACCAAGGTCTCGTACGAAGGGGAAGCGACGCTAGCAAAACCAGGCCCTGGTCTTCTCCTCAACATTCTCGCCAACGCTGAGAAGGTTGGTGAGGATCTTCTGGAAGTGGCTCAGATGCTCCTGCACGCTCTGTCCCTCAGTCATCCGCAGTTGGTAAAACTGCCTCCAGAGAAAAGTGTGTTGGTGAGAGACTTCGCCATGTACAACTCCTCGAACTTCAACCACAGCACCGTCGGAGAAGTCTCGCTCAGCACATGGATCACCACCTCATCCACCAGGTACATGCGGATGGTACTCACCGTCTGCATCCGTAGCCTTTCCAATCCCGCACCTCCATGGTGGTTGACTTCTCATCGCACAAGAGAGCTTCGATAACCCCTGTTGGATGAGCACGTGCTTCACCCTTGCCTGCCACAAGGAGAAATTGCTCTTACCATCAACTTGTTGATCTCCATCTTGATTGTTCTGTCTTCTCCATCTTCAGTCTTGCTCACCACCGCTGCAATCTACGTCCTTGTACCGCCTTGCTCTGATACCACTTATTGGGTGGATGTCTGGCCAGACACCACCTCCCAAGATTTTTTTAGTACTACGTGATGCAGCAGGAAGAAAGAAGAAACAAAATAAAAGAAAAATAATCAAAATACGTGGATCAGCCATAAAAGGGCTCGCCTCCATGGGGTATGCAAACTTCACTATGAAAAAGAAATTTTACAAGAGAAGACTTCACCCTCAACCTTGTACACCCAATTTCTCTCACTTGAAGTTTCCCTCACAAAAGCTCTCTCTCTCTTAGAAGACCCCTGAATCCCTGAAGTGCCTGGCGACTGCTGTCCAGGAGCCTCCTGCTCCTTCTCTCTCAGCGCTTCCGCCTCTCTCTTCTCTTGGGTTCCGTACGGGCTTCGTACGGCTGAAAAAATCGATCCACACCCTTTACTATTCATCCACAGCCTTTTAAAGGGTTAAAACAGGGTTTAAACCTAATTAGATTAGGTTTAAGAGTCCTAAACAAGCCAAAACAACCTCCTGAACCGTCGGATCGTCACCGGAAACTCCTTGGCCGTCCGATCGCGACCGGTCCACGAAATAGTACCATAGACCACGTGAAATCATGGAAAATGCTCACGCTGTCCACAAGCCCAGCCGTGGACCGCCCGGTCCAAGGTGGACCGGTGCAAAGGGCCAGCAGGGCCGGCCCGCTCCCGCACGCGGGCCTGCGCGCGCCTGGGCCGCGCGCCAGGCTGGACCGCGCCCGCCTGGGCCGCCCACCCACATGGTTCGCGTGTCCCGCGCGAGCCTGGGTCGCGCGTCCTGGTGCCGCCGCTTGCGGCGCGCCGCTGCCCCGCCGTCGGTCGTCGGCGGTCCTCCACCGCCTCGAATCTTGTGCCAACTTCAAAAGTTCGTATCTCCTCCATCCGAGCTCTGTTTCAGGTGATCTTGGTCTCGTTGGACTCCGTTTTTCATCGCGAACCTCGTTGTGGGCTCAATGTGGGCTGAATCTTGAGGCACCAAATCCGAACATCCTAGACTTGGACCGCCCTCGTTGTGATTTTTGTCGCTCTGTCTACCACCTCCTGCTCCTCCAGAAGCCACCAAAGCTGAGCTACCGCCACCTGAGCTCGAAGCCGGATTCTCCCTCTGAGAACCTCGTTCTGGAGTATTGCTGCGGTGACCTCGTCTATTTTGATGGTGCTCTTCCCCACTAGAAGAGCAGTCACCAAGGACTCATACGAAGGTGGAAGCAATGCTGGCAAAATCAGCATCCTGGTCTTCTCCTCAACATTCTCACCAACACTGAGGAGGTCGGTGAGAATCTTCTGGAAGTCGCTTAGATGCTCCTGCACGTTTTGTCCCTCAGTCATCTGCAGTTGGTAGAACTGCCTCCAGAGAAAAAGAGTGTTGGTGTGAGACTTCGCCATATACAACTCCTTGAGCTTCGACCACAGCATCGTCGGAGAAGTCTCGCTTAGTAATGGATCACCACTTCATCCGCTAGGTACATGCGGATGGTACTCACCGCCTGCATCTATAGTCATTTTCAATCCCACACCTAATGGTGGCGGCTTCTCATCGCACAAGAGAGCATCGATCAACCCTTGTTGGATGAGCACATCCTTCACCCTTACTTGCCACAAGGAGAAATTGCTCTTACCATCAAATTTGTTGATCTCCATCTTGATTGATCCTGTCTTCTCCATCTTCAGTTTGCTCACCACCGCTGCAATCTGCGTCTTTGTACCGCCTCGCTCTGATACCACTTGTTAGGTGGAGTTTGGCTAGGACACCACCTCTCAGACTTTTTCAGTACCATGCGATGCAGCAGGAAGAAAAAAAAATAAAACAAAAATAATCAAAATACGTGAATCAGCCACAAAAGGACTCGCCTCCATGGGGCATGCAAACTTCACTATGAAAAAAAAATTTTACAAGAGGAGATCTCATCTTCAACCCTCGTACATCCAATTTCTCTCTCACCAGAAGTTTCCCACACAACAACTCTCTCTCTTGAAAAACCCCCATGAACCCTAAAGTGACCGGCGTCTACTATCCAAGAGCCTCCTGCTCCTTCTCTCTCAGTGACGCGCGCTTCTTTCTCTCCTCATGAATTCCGTACGGCATGTCCATGGCAAAAAAAAAATAGACCGCACCCTCTGTTTCACCGATCAGGCCCTATTTAAAGGGCTTAAACCTAATTAGAGGAAAATTAGGAGTCCTAAACAAAGCCAAATCAAGCCCCAAGCCGTTGGATCAAGACCGGGACATCCCTGGGCTATCTGATCGTGACAGGTCCACAGAATAGTACCGTAGATTACGTGAAATGCCTTCGTAACGTCCAAGCGATCCACGCGGTCCGCCATGGACCACCCGATCCACTGTGGACCGGGGTACTGGCCCAGGCGCAGCGCCTGGGCTTGGGCCAGCCCGCGCGCGCGGGCCTGGGCCGCGCTCGCGCATGGGCTGGGCTGCATGCTCCGGACATTGGCCCCGCCTGGGCTGTGCTCCACCGCTTGCGGTCGCACCGCCGCCGCTCCACCGGCGGTCCTCCACCGCCTCGGGTCTCATGCCGACTTCAAAAGCACGTATCTTCTCCGTCCGAGATTTGTTTGGGATGATCTTGATCTCGTTGGACTCCATTTTTCGTTGTAAACCTCGCTGTCAACTTAATGTGGATTGAATCTCGAGATATCAGATCCTAACAGATGATACATATCTAAAATCAATGAATTAACTGTAACATATACCCAATAAGATTTTCATACAGTAAGAAAGTATACAAACAACACAAACTAAATAATTTTTTTGCAACATGTGTATCGTACCCATTTACAGCTTGTAACACAATCTCTAATAGGCATTTTGTTCGAAAAAGAAGTTTATCCCGATTAAAAATATTGCAAAGATGGGAATTTTGAAGTTGATGGTTGGATTTTTTTGAAAGTTATGACCACAAAGTTGCGAATATTTATCTTCCTCACAACTAAGGCATGGGCTTGGATACAAGAATGTTAGAGGAAGCTTAGAAATTGACCAAATAAAAAGAATGGTAAGGAAGAACCCTATTGGGATGATATAGCATTTGAAATGAAGAATAAGCAAGCCTCTATGAAAATATCTTTGTCAACAAATTTTATAAACCTTGATAACTAGAGACCATTTGAAAGAAAATGGCAAAGTATTTTTGGTTGATTGATAATAAAAAACATATGAAAACAACTAGAGTATAGAACAAAAATTGAAATATGCAAATAGAAAAGGAAAAAATATACAAACAAATAAAAGTTGGAACAAGGGGAGAAAGATAATTTTCTTGAATAAAAAGGCGGTTTAATGTATGAGCCTCTCCTGCAATTGTAAAATCTAGAAGGATTAGACATAAGCAGCAATGTCTAGGCATGCGGATAGATTGTTTCTATATTTTAAATCCATGACCTCCATGTTATAATAAAGTAATCTTATTTTTGTGCCAAAGCTTCCCTCAAAATAAGTGGGAGCAAAAATAACTATCTTGAATGCTAACACTAAATTTTTCCATATTCTTCTTCCCTAGCAGCTTAACCATTGAACAGAAAACAACTAGGTTAGATGGTCTAATGGCATAAACAAAATCCAGTGGGGCGTGTTTGATTGTGGGATACTCCTTTATATCTAGGTGATAAAATAGGTGCTTCACAAATAATTTTTTTGGTACTTGTTTCATAGTGAAAGCATACCCTACCAAAAAGGCGGAACATAATGATCACAGTTTAACCTCATTTTTTTTTAGCTTCAAGTTATTCATTAACCCTCTTAATTCCCCAGTCAAAGGGGCCTGAAATGTGCATGCTGGTATTGTTTTCATTCAAAGTAAGACTTTAAATCAATCTGTTCTTCAATCACACTTTTCATTCCCTCCTCACTCCTTTCCACTCATAAAACTTCATTCCACCACCAATGCCACCACCTCCAACCCAACCGCACCAGGCACTGCATCCATGCAAACTACCAATCAGAGTATTCCAAGCCACAGCCAAATAAGCCACTTCACCTTCCAACAGAGTGGCGACAGTAGCACCACCCCTACCTTCGATTCATCGGTGGAGACTAGCATCGATAAAGACTTCCTATTCTTCGACGACAGTAGATCGGGTAATTTGAGTAGTATAATCCCTGAGTGTTGCCTCAGGTCCTCCCCAAGACACTCTTCCCCCAGCCAGCATAACAACAGCTTGTGTGAGTGCATGTGATTGCCACAGATTCTTTAGGGCAAGGCCCTAAAAATTATGCTAGACCTGCTATGCACCTCACTGTTTAATCTCAAGACCCATAGAATTCTTCTGGATCTGAAAAAAAATGGAAAAAGATATGAGCTTTACGGGCTCAGCAAGTTACCAATATCTCTGAGAGATCAAACATAACTAATTTTCAGAAAGATAACCATATAACAATAATATATAACAAAATCATTTTTGTTTGAAACATGCCATGTAATTTTATAAATATCCAAAAAAATTCGCTCTCAATCTTTGGTGACTACGGCTACGATCTATCCCATAACAAGGTTCGAAAAAGACTTGCCTCTGAAAATAAACATGCGACGCATTAGCGTGTGCTAGCAATCAGCCCTGACTGGCTATGCTCGAAAGAAACTAGCTCTGATTCATATAGCCATGATTCATCCCATGACAAGGCAAGAGACTAGTTTTGAAATATATACACGATGCATCAGCGTGTGTCAGTGATCAGCTCCAACTGACTAGATCCGAAAGAATTAGCTCTGCCAGCGATCAGTCCCGACTGGCTAGGCCCGAAAGAAATATGTTTCCGACGTGTGAACAATGATCAGTCTAGTTGGAGCTAAATCCAGATCATAGTCTAGCTTGAGAGTTTTTTTTCTCATAATTTTGTTCATAATCAATTTTTTTATAAATAATGATACTTATTTTTATAACAGTATCAACTCAATTTTTATATAATCCAAAAAGTAATAAAATAATTTTATTCAAAATTTCATGCATCAATGAACATATATAATTTTTTTTCAGAGATCATACAATATTAATACAAGAAAGTTATTTCCTTCCAAAAATTTGTATCACGCAAAAATAACATCATGCTTGATTCAACTTTTCTAAATTACCTTTCATAAATAAATACATAATTCCAAACTATAATAATTTTTAAATATTTTAAATATAAAATTTAATTTTTAAATACGTAAATATGTATATAAAAATAGATCCAAAGATAAGAGGAAACTTACATTAGTAAAATTCAAAAGTCATGATTTTCGGTATGTGGCTTGATCCTCAGATCCGTGCTTTACTCGATCTAGATCAATATCCTAGATCAGATCTAATTCATTGATCAAAAATTAATTAATTAGATTTGATCTAGTAAATCAGTAGAGATACAAATAAAAGAATAATCAAGATCCGATCTATTTGATCTGACTCAATTAACCTGAAAAAAGGAGATGCTCGGCTAACATCACAATGTGGGTCAGATTATGGGATGAATTTAAATGAATCGGATCCATTTTCTTTTCTTGTCTCTTAGATCTCTCGTTCTCTTTCTCTCTCTTCTCTTTCTTTCCCCCTTTCTTTCTTTTCTTTCCCAAGCCGAATCGGTGGCTTTCTTTAAGAAAAATAGGATGAAGAAAGAGGGGTGGGGTTGGCGATGGCCGACGGCCAAAACAACCAAGCGGTGGCGGTTGAAGCATTGGCAACAGCAGAAAATTTCGATCATGAGAGATACACAAAATATGCAAAGAAAATTGAGAATCCAAGGCTTTTAAGAGGAGTAATGGTAGCGATGCTTGGCTACGATGGCTCGGTGGCTACCAGAGGTGAGGAGAGGTGGAGGATTTGGTGATGGAAATCGATTGAGAGATGGAGGGTTTATATAGAAGAGGATTAAAAAGGATAGGATTTTACTTCTCCTCGGATAAAGCTGGATTCTGCCGGCATGATCAATCCAAATTCTTCTCCATCGATGTACAACTCCTATCAGGTCACACATAGCCCTTATCCTCTACCTATGGCTGCAGATTAACAGGAAACATGGTTCCCCTATTTCACCCAAACTCTTTTCTTCAACGTATTTCTTCATTTTTTTTCCATGAGTTCCAATGAAGTCAGCAAAGGATGCCGGCTTCAAGGTGAACCAAGTCCAAAGGGATCGATTCTCACATTCTCCCCCCTTATAAAAATTTCATCATCGAAATTTCAGAAATCTAAATCTTCCATAGTTAAAGGTGCTCGCTCCAAAAATTTACTATACCAATTTGTCCGGCTTTGGTATTTCTATATGCTCGCAAGCAATCTGACCCCTCAAGTCCATCACAATGCTCATGCATATTTTTATACCAAAGCACAAACTCTTTTCAAAAATACTTCATAATTCGGCACCTCCAAGTCAATTTGAAATTTTTGCCTCTTTGATGTACAATCAAAGATCTCATCTTTTTTCAATCAAAATCTATGTGATTATCAGATCAAATCTTATTTAGACTAATAAGATTAGCATTACTTAAATGACCAAGACTCTGAGATTGAGATACATACATGCTCATTCAAAAATTAGTTAGGATCAATTAGATGTAGAAGCCTTACAACAAGATTGATTATTAAAATTAATTATACTTAGAATAGATCTTGAAATAAATTTCGGCATAAATAGTATGATAAAGTTTCGATCCCACAAAAGATAATGGCCCAGCCAGATTAAAATCAAATAATCAGATGACTGTGAAGGTGGTTATGATTATATAGTAACGGCTTTAAACAACATTGGTCCATCATGAATATAGAAATGATCTTAAAATTGAATCACAAAAATTAAATCCAAAAAGATAAAGTATTGATATCATGATTCCTATGTTGAAGTCGAGATCATAAGGAGGGAATGAATCAAGTAGAATTTGTTTAGATACTTAATAGACCAATTTGATCAGCAATCAACTAACCTCATATGTAAGGTGGTCAAAACTTTCCTTAGCACAATCAATATAGTCTTATCATAACTAGTCTAAGAATTCATGGTACTCACACTTTTTTTTAATGATTAAAAACCTCTTATATTAGAAAATTATAGCTTCCATCATAATAAATTTCAAACTACAATCAATATCTTTGATCAATTTTAAATGACTCAATCACCATACTTCTGCTATATGACTCTGATTTATATTCTCCATTTTTTTTCTTGATCCTAGATTTAAATTCTATAAAATTCAAGCAAAGATTTTGTTGTCAAATTTACTAGATCATAACTATGTCTCGAGATAATTATCATATTCGTATCATTGTTTGATCAAGATGCTAACTTTCTATCAATTCAAGATTGCTATCACATCATATCCGATTGAATTTTCAAAAATAAATCCAATGCTTAGCACAACATAATACAACCAAGCTATATTACTAAAATATATATTTTCTTCTATATCAATTATTTAACCTTGATATCTTCCTCAAAATTTAATCTGTGTCAATCTTCTATGCTTTAATCCTAAGTATCATAATTCATATATATAAAGAAAAACTCAAATATTGTGTAACAATTTAATCGACTTTAGACATCCATAATTAATTTGAGATAATCAATCAAAACCCTAAATTCTATCCCACTCTCATTACTAATTTAAGTTCTCACGATCTTTAATCTAAGCTCTGATACCACTCTGTCATGCCCCGAATCCAGCATGCAGATCGGGCACATGATGGATGCACACTCCTTAGGACAAAGTCCTACAGAATATACCAGGCCTGCTATACTCCTCACTGTTCGATCCAAATCCCATAGAATTCTTCTAAATCTGAAAAAAATAAAAAAAATGTGAGCTTTACGGGCTCAGTAAGTTATCAATATCTCTGAAGGATCAAGTATAACAAATTTTTAGAAAGATATCCATATAATAATAATATATAACAAAATATTTTTTTTTTGAAACATACCATGTAATTTAACAAATATCTAAAAAAATTCTCTCTCAGTCTTTGGTGACTACGGCCATGATCAGTCTCGTGGCAAGGTCCGAAAGATACTAGCTCCTGAAAATAAACACGCGATGCATCAGCGTTTGTCAGCGATCAATCCCAACTGACTAGGCCCGAAAGAAATCAGCTCTCATTCATATGGCTACGATTCACCTCGTGATAAGATAAGAGACTAGTTCTAAAATGTATACACGATGCATCAGCATGTGTCAGTGATCAGTCCCAACTGGTTAGACCCGAAAAAACTAGTTCTGCCAGTGATCAGCCCCGACTGACTAGGTCTGAAAGAAGTATGTTTCTGGTATGTGGCCAACGATCAGTCTCTTTGGCTAGACCCAGATCATAGTCTAACTAGAGAGTTTTTTTTTTAATAATTTCTTTCACAACCAATTTTTTCATAAATAATGTTACTTATTTTTATAACAGTATCAACTCAATTTTTATATAATCTAAAAAGTAATAAAATAATTTTTATTCAAAATTTTATGCATCGATGAATATATATAATTTTCTTTCCAAAGATCATGCAATATTAATGCAAGAAAATTATTTCTTTCTAAAAATTTGTATCATGCAAATGTAACATCATGCTTGATCCGACTTTTCTAAATTACTTTTCATAAATAAATACATAATTTTAAACTTCAATAATTTTTAAATATTTTAAATATAAAATTTAATCGTTAAATATGTAAATATATATATATATAAATAGATCCAGAGATAAGAGAAAACTTACATCAGTGAAATTCAAAAGTCATGATTTTTGGTACATGGCTTGATCCTCAGATCCGTGCTCTACTCGATTTAGATCAAAATCCTAGATCAGATCTAATTCATTGATCAAAAATTAATTAATTAGACTCAATCTAGTAAATCAGTAGAGATACAAATAAAAGAATAATCAAGATCCGATCTATTTGCTCTGACTCAACTAACCTGAAAAAAGGAGATGCTCATTTACATCGTGATGTAGGTCGGTTTATAGGATGAATTTAAACAGCTCGGATCCATTTTCTTTTCTTTTTTTTCTTCTCTCTTTTTTTTTCCTTTCCTTTTTTTTCTATCATTTTTCTTTTTCCTTCTCTTGTCTCTCAGATCTCTCGTTCTCTTTCTCTCTCTTCTCTTTCTTTCCCCCTTTCTTTCTTCTCTTTCTCAAGCCGAATTGGTGGCTTTCTTTAAGAATAACAAAGGATGAAGAAGGAGGTGTGGGGTTGGCGATGGCCGACTGCCCAAAGGACCAAGCGGTGGTGGTTGGAGCATTGGCAGCGGAAAATCCTGATCGTGAGAGATACATAAAATGTGCGAAAAAAATTGAGAATCCAAGACATTTAAGAGGAGTAATGGCAGCGGTGCTTGGCTACGGTGGCTACTGGAGGTGAGAAAGGAGGAGAAAGACGATGGAGGATTTGGTGATGGAAATCGATCGAGAGGTGGAGGGTTTATGTAGAAGAGGATTAGAAGGGATTGGGTTTTATTTCTTCTTAGATAAAGCCGGATTCCACCAGCTTGATCAACTCAAACTCCTCCCCACCGGCGTACAACTCCTATCAGGTCGCACATAGCCCTTATCCTCTCCCCATGGCTGCAGATTAACAGGGGATATGGTTCCCTTGTTTCACCCAAACTCTCTTCACCGCATTTCTTCATTTTTTTCGTCGGTTCCTATGAAGTCGGCAAAGGATGCCGGCTTCAAGGTGAACCGGGTCCAAAGGGACCGGTTCTCACATTTCCCCTCTTAACCAAGTTATGAGTCATGGATCTAGCAGTGCCTCCTCTTATTCTGCAACAAATAGGGCATTTTTTGATGCCTATAGTGGAGTGGGTGCAATGAGCTCAGAGGACTTCTCTTGCTTTTCACAGAAATGAACGCTGATTTCTGGGTGGATGAGCCATTATGGGAACTTAGTGCATGTGAGTTCCCTGCCAGCAATGCTAGCAGCAGGGGGGATCTTAGCACTTCTCTGATGCAAGGTCCACCTTGTGTGTCATTGCTCCAGGCTTCAGAGTCGTACTCTCCATCAACTTCCTCACTGTCTAATGTTTTGACTTAGGCTACTCACTTATTTGAGCATTAGGTACTAAATGCCTTGGGAGATGCTTGCTTTGTGGCTTAAACCTCAGGTCTTTACTGCATTGGACATCTCTGGGTGTTTTGTTCTCTTTCTATTTTGATTCCATGCAAATCATGATCCCTGAGAAATGCTTAGCTGTTCAGGATCATAGTATGCATTAGCTGTTGCCTTTAGTAACTTATTTTCCCTTTGAACTGAGTGGCCTTTTCAAGACCATGCGTATCTTGGCATCTTGGGATTTGCTTATGAACAAAAGGCGTCATTGCGGGGAAACAAAGGATCGAGTCCTAGTCTACGAAAAAAACAGGATCACATCATACTATTGACGTTGTATAGGTTCAGGTACTAAACCATCTTAAGGTCTTATTACAAGCACATATTGTTCGAAATTAATCGACTTTCCTAGATAATTGCTATGTTGTTTTTGTAATGATATTCAACCAAGATTATGGAGAATTAAACTGCTTTTGACAAAATCTGAAAATTAAAAAGAACTTGCCTAGATCAAAGCTATGAGAATACTATGTTAAGAATGTTATTTGCTCATGTGGATCTGCAATGAATTAATCCCTAAGATAAAAACAAACTTGCTCTGATCTTCATTTAGTGAGAATGATTGTTGGGATATTTGACCCAAATGACTATCTTGCGCATAGCAAATGCCTATTAATAAGTCATAAGTTTCTAAGGGGGCCAACAAATGGGCCCGATGTCTCTCTGACCCGATAATTAGTATCGAGGCTGGATTTGATAAGGTCGTATCACATCCAAACTTTCGGATGCCCAAAGAAGAAAAAGTGTGAAAAAATAAGGAAAAAAAAAAGAAGAAGATGGAGTCTCTGTCTCAGAAAAAAGAATCTCTTATCATATGATATCAATAGGTAGAAAGAAAAAGAGATTATTTTAAATGAGCCTAAAATAGTTAGATTCATAGCCTATCTATGGACATTGTTTGGATAATCGAGAAAGGTATAATATTTCAAAAATATCGTATTTATTCAAAAACTGATATTCTCTTCCAAAACATCCCAACTCTTTAGAAAGATGTATCACAATAAAAAAGAGTTTTAACATTTTTAAATAACTAAAATTTAGAGATAAATTTTTTTGAATAAAACTCCAACATATACTACCTTAAATTCTTAACACAATTCTTTAAAAAAAAAAAAAAACAGCTTGAAAGTTTACTAACACTTTTAAACTCGATCTTTTCTTGGTGTAGTAGTGGTCACCTTGCTACCAAAACCAAACAATGAGGTTTGGAATTCAATATGTGCTAGTCTTTAACTATCTTCAAATATAGTTCATGTGGAAACACTGTGGAGTAGATGAAAGTGATTAAGCTGGTAAAATATTGCATGCCTCTACCCGATCTTTTAGTTTAAAGTATCTACATGGCATGTCCAAGAAACATGTATACTTTGTTGTGTAGCTCTAGCATGATTAGACACATGACAAGCTAGCACTTGGTGCAGGTTAGTAATTAAAACTATAGCAACTTGTTGTTCTGTATAGTTTCTCTAGATGCCTTGCATGGTTCTGCTGATGAGGTTTTTTAATTTCTGGGATTTATGAGACTTAACTTCTGGGAGCAACATTATAGTTAAGGATATAACTACATCATATAATGTTAATGCAAATATTTGGTTATGGATATAACTACATTATAGTTAAGGATATTCCAAATATTTGGTTATGCTTACACCAATGAGCTGCAAGCATGACC
Organism: Elaeis guineensis; assembly: GCF_000442705.2. NCBI lineage: Eukaryota > Viridiplantae > Streptophyta > Magnoliopsida > Arecales > Arecaceae > Elaeis > Elaeis guineensis. The sequence goes on along the minus strand of NC_026006.2, from coordinate 56,804,253 downwards.
CATTAGGAGAAGTTTACATGTGGAAGTGGCATCAAATGCGAAATGTTTCCATATATATATATATATATATATATTATTCTTCTTATTCATTGCTCTTGATAAATTGCTAGTGCTCTCCATCTTTTTCATGCTTTCTGTGGGTGCCTCTTATTTTTCTCACAATTGGCTCTTAGAGCTTGTTAGATGATTGATGATGTGGAATAAATATAGATACAAAAAGGAAAAACATGTGTGTCGATAGATGAATCTTGCCTTTTAAATATTAGGGTAGGAAAAAGATGAAGTTTAAACTTGAGCATTCTCAAAATTTTCAATCAGCCTAGATTGAGTGTTGGCTAAAGAAATATAAAATCATCTTTATGGATAGTAAGCCAATGTTATAAAAAAGAATGGTTACGTTAATTGAATTGATAAGGTCACTAGATGTCAATGCAATTTTAGTTTGACTTTCTCACTTCTTGATTCTATATAATAAAAAAGATTAAACAAAAAAAAAAAAAAAAAGGAAGGAAAGAGAGAGAAAGAGAGAATGGGTGCACTTAGGTCCATGAAGGAAATTTTGTTTTTGATAATTTTGAGGAATATATGAAAAATAATGGAACAAGCATAAGAGACAATTACGACTATGGTAGAAATATCATTTTATGCAATATATGCACTACAATAACCAAAATTCTTGTCCCTCGCCAATTCATCCAAGGACGAGGGAGAATGTCATAGAGGTTGCTAAAATTTAGTCTCTAAACAAGCTATGAGATCAGCTAGGATTTCTTCTAGCAGCAACTTTTCTTACACTAAAATGGATTTCGTAAAACTACTACGTCCTACGTGCAATGCACACGAGAGGGTAGATAAATAGCTGTGATATTTATGATTGATGAAAAATTCCATCCTTAATTTCAGTTTGTTTCTCTTCAGAACTTTTCCTAGTCCCTAAAGGCATGAGAAATCTTAATATTTTATTAAAATTCTTAATTTCCTGCTGTGATTCTTCCAATCCAATCTCCAAATAGATGTTTTATTATGTTTTTATTTTAATTATTGTTATGTTATTACTTGATGTGGATGTAAATAGGGAGGTTATGGGCATGGGACCAGGCTTCTCGTTGAATCGCCCAGTTGGTTTTCTGTCTTTGCTATTCTCCATGAAAGCACGAATTCTAATCAGGATTAGATATGATAAATGTCGGTTTAAGAGGGACATTTTGGGGTCCTTGTAGTCAATGAATTTTTAATTTTAGTAGATATATTTTCTCTCCTAGCAATCAACCCCTTCATAGCGTTGGTTAGAAATGTAATGACTGCCACGGACAGTCTTATGGATACTATTTTTGTATTGATCTGGTCCAATGGACGCCATTGAGGGCCGTAATCGCTCTCTATTTAGTCCCACATCGCCTTAATACAAAATAAATAATGCTTCAAGGGACGGAAGTTGCAATACCGCGTTGCCGAGCTCACTAGCGAGAGCTTGTGACCCGAGCGGGGCAGTGGGTGGTTCGGATGCAAGGTAACGCCTTTGGGTCTGGGTGCAACAGGGGCGTATGGCTGGCTCGCCCGTTCTAAGTTGGGCAGCTTGATGTGCGGCTCGGGCGAAGGCCTGGGTCGCGCCTCCATTGAAGTGGAAGGGACCGCGTGAGGCTGGCTTCACAGAGCAGCGAAAACCTCCCCCTCTCAACGGTGGAAGGATAACGGGCTGCCGCACCGTGTACCCTCCGCGGCCCACGGGCATACCGTTGCGGACAACCACTTTTTTCCTTTTCTTTTTTTTTTTTTTTTTGTCTTTTCTCCCATTAAATGGCCTATTTATTTACAGGTATTCTCATTTTTCTTTGCAATATTCACTTTTTTCCTTTTCTTTTTTTTTTTTTTGTCTTTTCTCCCATTAAATGGCCTATTTATTTACAGGTATTCTCATTTTTCTTTGCAATATTCACTTTTTTCCTTTTCTTTTTTTTGTCTTTTCTTTCATTAAATGGCCTATTTATTTAAGGTATTCTCATTTTTCTTTGCAATATTAAATATATTTTATTTGGAGTAATCTCAAATAAAATATATTTAATATATTTTCTTTGCAATCACTTGTGGGATAACTATTCCAGCGGGGACAAAATGTTTCTATTCCAACTTTTAGTGAATTTATATCTGATTATCAGTTATTATTCTGATAGGGTGCTGATCTCAACTCCTAACCATCAGCCCGGTGCGATCTTCTCCTCACCATATTGCCATTTGTTTCATCTTACTTGTTCTCCTCCTGTCTTCACATTATACCACCTCTGTCTCCTTTGGCTCTCATGTACATGCATACCTCTTCCACGTATTCAATAAAATGGGTGGCTCACCCTCCCCTTCGCTCCCCAATAAATAAATAAATAAATAAGTTTGCAAGCTTCATCTCCGGATCTGGACATTTTGGATCGGGTCAATGTCACGCTGAATCTTGACCCGGTAGGATGAGCCACGTACAGTCTGCCAACGAGTTAAGCTGGGCCAAAATCATGAGCCGATGAGTGGTTAAGCAGGCTGGGTCTGGCCCGGTGTCAATCCTACGCAATTGCAGACATAGGCAATCAAATTTCTTATGTTCCATTTGTTTAGAAATTCTTTGTGTACCATCCACGGTGTAGAAAATCTAACATAGAATGCACCACTTCATTCTATTAGACCATATAGCCACCGCTTTGTAGCACATATTTAATATCCGCAGTTCTACTTTTTCATTTAAAATTTTGAATGACGAAAATATCATTCTTAAAAATTATGACATATCTTCTTAAAAATTATGACAAGCCTTCGTAAAAATTATAATATTTTTCTTTTCTACATAGGATGTCATAATTTTTTCATAGGATATCATAATTTTTGTGAAGGGATGTCATAGTTTTTTTTGGAAAGAAAGAGATGTCATAATTTTTTTTGGAAGGGAAGTCATAATTTTTTATAAAAGGATGTCATAATCCTTTATGAAGTGATGTCATAATTCTCTGAAGGGATGTCATAATTTTTTCAGAAGAGAAGGGGTATCATAATTTTTGTGAAGGAGTGTCATAATTTTTTAAAATGAGTGTTCTATAATTTTTAAGAAGGATATTTTCGTCATTCAAAATTTCAAACGAAAAAATAAAATTATGGATATTAAATGTACGTTGGAAAGTAATGACTATATAGTCCAATAGAATGAAGTAGTGCGCTCCACGTCAGATTTTCTATACTACCGGTGGTGCACAAAGAATTTCTCTCCATGTGTTATGTTCCATCTGAGTACTTATCCCTACCAGACACAAGGCATGTCAAGGATCTCAAAGGCATGCAAACATCTTTTTTATGTATGCATACATTGCTCTTTCATATATACCCATTGAGCCCTCTATTAATCGAAGGGCCAACAATCTCAAATGAATAGCGATCAATGGTCTGGACATCCAATAGATATGTCATTTGTAAGTGTAATGCTCGATCTAAAATTTGAAGGGCATTGCGTAAAAGCAAAATAAAGTCAATCAGTTTATAACCTTGGAGCTGAACATTGCAAATAAAATATCCTCTAAGTTTCTAATATACATGAGCTATGTCTTCGATCTTCAGCCTTTTATTTGGTGTGCAATCATACAAGCAAAATCAAGTAATAAATAATATTATCAAATTATGAGGCCATAACTATCATCATGCTTCTTTCTGGTCAGCCATCATGTACACTTTGTTGGGTAGTTCCAGCATGATGAGACACATGATACGCTAGCACTTGGTGTTGGCATAACAAACAAAACTATAGCGTGCTCGAGTTCTCTGCTGTGCACTATATGGTATGGTGCACAGCATATCGTCCATCGTATGATGAACAGCTGCATGCAAATATACATCCATTGCATAAGATCGTGCATAGCCATTTATTGTATGGATGGAATGTACTGTGCATCATATGATGTGATGCATGGCAGGGGATCCGCAACCAAAATTATAGCATTCCTGTTGTTCTGCATTGTTTCTGTGGATGCCTTGCTATTATAATGTGCATGGCTCTGCTAATCAGTTACATGACCCATTGGTTATGCTTACACCAATGACCAGCAAGTTGCATGGCCCATTAGGTGCAGTTGACATGTGGCAGCTGCATCGAACGTGAAGTGCTTTCACATATATTTGTACCATCACCGGTCTGAAGCTGATAAAAGGCTACCCTAATTAGTGAGCGGTGGGATCATCGGAAGATATTGTATCATCACCGAAAAAGATGCACACAGTCAAGGCTGAGACCAAAAGCGATAATGTGAATAAGAGAGAGATGGTGCTAGACTCCGCTCGGCACCAAAAAGAAGAATCTACAAAACAAGTTCCACCGGAGGTAGCTCCGATGAGGACCCTCCGATGCTCAAGTCAGAAAGATGGTTCGAGAGGAAAGAGTGACAGAGTCTCTAGGTCGCAAAAATAGTGTGTGCATGCTCTCCTCTTTTTGGAGAGGTTTCTGCTTACCTCAATTTATAGAAGGAGCAAAATGAATGGTGAGGGATAGATGATCATGTCGATCATATCTTATCATATAGTGCTGCATGGTGCCGTGTGGACATCTTTAAATATTGATGGTGAGCGTGCCTTCTACTTGGCGTGCTTATGGCAGCAGATGCTACCGAGTGTGGGGTATAATAAATGACCCTGTGGGCATATTTAATGAAATCATAGTATCCCATCACGGCACGCAGGCCGACTAGAGTATGATGTCTGAGTGATATGACCTTGATGTGGTCTGTCAGAATCGTATGATGGTCATACTCGGTGCTCAGCTGGTCGGCTGAGATCTATGTTGTCAGAGTCTGCAGAATGAGACCGTCGGGTTGCCTTGTCCTCGATTGACGTAGTCGGCCGTCAATTGAGTATGGCCTTAGTCACAGACCGAGCGTCGTTGGGTGCTAGAAGCCGTGGATGGTATATTAATCTTAGTCAGACTGGTGCCGATCAAAGAGAGCAGCCTTTCGTCAGTTGGGTATCCACGTCGGTGCCCGACGTCGACCCTACCAATCGGGACCCGTCAATCCGAGCCGGATTTATTAACGGTGGCTTAGTTAGTGTAGCTTCTTTGATCAGCTCAGATACGAGAAGGCTGGATAGTCGGCTAAGCGATGAAAATCTACCCCAATATTTTTCTTGACTGCCTCTTATTTTTCTCACATTTGCCCTTAGGGCCCATGAGGGAAGGGCTCAAATCCTCTGCAGTGTAGAATTTGTATTGAAAAGGACCGTGCAGTGGTAGATTGGTGCCATATGAAGTCCTTTTGGTTCGGTGGCTCTAATAATGAGAACCAATATCTAATCCTACGGCGAAAAGTAACAACACCATCTTCTCTTCTCTCCTCTTTTCCTTTCGAGAAGAAAGACTTATATGGCTGCTTCCTCAAAGAAGCCATAGATAAGGAGCATAAGAAAGAAAAATGTGTAACTCTCATCATTGAGAGAGAATATCAAGGGCTCAGATCCCTTGTTGAGAAGGAAGACATGATTATTACCTTTTGGGAGCCATTGATGAGGAACGCTATTGAAAGAAAATTATTGAAGGAAATATGAGGCAAGAAGAAAAGTAAGGGCTCGAATCACTTGACAAAAAGAAAGGCAAGGATTCCATCTCAAGAAAGCTATAGATGAGTAGCATTATCGAGAGAAGAAGAGCGACAGCGATAGAGCCTGACATCAAATATTGAGAGGACAAAAAAATAATTTACTCTTGGAAAAGAGTTATGGCTCGGATTTTTGAGGGGCTTGGAAAAGAGATGTATGGGATTGTACTCTTGGAAGGACATCATTATGTTTCGAGTTGGTTCTTATTAGCTGAATATTATGTCAAAAAAGAACATGTAATGCTGATGTACCATTGCCCAGCTTGCTATGGTGCAAATTTTGCACCTTCGAGGATCCCAACTCATGAGGTAACTGATGAAGTGGAACAAATACGGATGCTAAAACAAAAAAATAATTGTATTGATAGATAAGATGAATCTTACCTTTTAAGTGTTAGGGAAGGAAATGGATGATGTTTAACTTGAGTATCCTCAAGATTTTCAATCAGCCTAGGTTGAGTACTGGCTAAAAAAAATATAAAATCATCCTCAGGATAGCATGTCAATGCTATTAAAAAAAATGGTTACATGGATTATGCAATTATATTTTGGCTTCCGATTCTATATAATAAAGAAAAAAAAAAAAAGAAAAGAAAGAGAGCAAGAAAAAAGAATGAAAGCACTCAACTCCGTAGAGGGAAAACTTTTTTGCTAATTTCAAGAAATTTATGATAAACAAGAAAACATGTATTAGAGGGACGATTACAATTATGATAGAAATATCATTTTATGCAATGTATGTACTACAAGAAGCAAAATTTTTGGCTCTATTGTCAATTCATACAAGGATGAGGGAGAATATTGTAGAGATTGCTACACAATTTGTCTAATGAATTTCTAGAAAAACTACTAGGGCAATGTAAAACTAATACTAGTGGATGTATATTTTCTATAAGCTAGTTTAATAGGATTTTGTTCCATTACTTCCTTTTTACTTTTAATACTCTTCAATGTAGATGTTATCCATATGATTAAAGATTGTTCCTAGCAGCAGCTTTACTTATGGTAAAATGGATCTCATAATACTACTATGTATAAGATATATCCTTTATGCATGCTTTTATTCCTACTTTTTCTGCCACGTAAATATAATTTAGAGTAATTTCAAAAAATATAGCCAAGTACAAAATAGTAGTCACTTGTGGGATAATAATTCCTATGGAGGCAAAATGTTTCAACTCCAACTTTTTGGTGAATTTACATCAGATTATCAGTTTTTTTTTTTTTTTGTCATCAGATTATCAGTTATTGAATCCTTTAGTATAAAAGCATTGCTAACCAAGTTGCAAGCTTCATGGGGCATATTTGCAAGCCGGACCTGGACATTTTGGATTGGGTCAATGTCATGCTGAATCCTGGCTCAACTTTTGGTCTAAAACCTTTTCATAGGCCTGACCAAGGTTGACCCAATTCGGTCAGCCAACGAGTTAATCTTGGGTCCAAATTTATGAGCCTAAAGGTAAGAAAGCCGAGCACCCTGCCCATTTGCAGACATAGGCAGTCAACAGTCTCTAATACTCAAATGTGTTATTAGCTAGTCTGATGTCCAATTCCAAATGCAACAAGGTCATAGTTGCACACTGTCATCAAGCAACAAATAATATCATGCTTGATCCAACTTTTCTAAATTACCTTTCAAAAATAAATACATAATTGCAAACTATAATAATTTTTAAATATTTTAAATATAAAATTTAATTTTTAAATACGTAAATATGTATATAAAAATAGATCCAGAGATAAGAGGAAACTTACATTAGTAAAATTCAAGAGTCATGATTTTCGGCATGTGGCTTGATCCTCAGATCCGTGCTTTACTCGATCTAGATCAATATCCTAGATCAGATCTAATACATTGATCAAAAATTAATTAATTAGATTTGATCTAGTAAATCAGTAGAGATACAAATAAAAGAATAATCAAGATCCGATCTATTTGATTTGACTCAACTTACCTGGAAAAAGGAGATGCTCGGCTTACTTCATGATGTGGGTCAGATTATGGGATGAATTTAAATGGATCGGATCCATTTTCTTTTCTTTTCTTTTTCTCTCTTTTTTTCCTATCCTTTTTTTTTCTTTCTCTTGTCTCTTAGATCTCTCGTTCTCTTTCTCTCTCTTCTCTTTCTTTCCCCCTTTCTTTCTTTTCTTTCCCAAGCCGAACCGGTAGCTTTCTTTAAGAAAAATAGGATGAAGAAGGAGGGGTGGGGTTGGCGATGGCCGACGGTCAAAATAACCAAGCGGTGGCAGTTGAAGCATTGGCAACAGCGAAAAATTTCGATCGTGAGAGATACACAAAATATGCAAAGAAAACTAAGAATCCAAGGCTTTTAAGAGGAGTAATGGTAGCGATGCTTGGCTACAGTGGCTCAGTGGCTACCAGAGGTGAGGAGAGGTGGAGGATTTGGTGATGGAAATCGATCGAGAGGTGGAGAGTTTATATAGAAGAGGGATTAGAAAGGATAGGATTTTACTTCTCCTCGGATAAAGCTGGATTCTGCCGGCATGATCAATCCAAATTCCTCTCCATCGATATACAACTCCTATCAGATCACACATAGCCCTTATCCTCTACCTATGGCTGCAGATTAATAGGAAACATGGTTCCCCTATTTCACCCAAACTCTTTTCTTCAATGTATTTCTTCATTTTTTTTTCCATGAGTTCCAAAAAAATCAGCAAAGGATGCCAGCTTCAAGGTGAACCAAGTCCAAAGGGACCGATTCTCACATTCTCCCCCCCTTATAAAAATTTCATCATCGAAATATGAGAAATCTAAATCTTCCATAGTTAAAGGTGCTTGCTCCAAAAATTTACTATACCAATTTGTCCGACTTTGGTATTTCTATCTAAAGAACACATGATCACATTACTAATATGCTTGCAAGCAATCTGACCCCTTAGGTCCATCACAATGCTCATGCATATTTTTATACCAAAGCACAAACTCTTTTCAAAAATACTTCATAATTCGGCACCTCCAAGTCAATTTGAAATTTTTGCCTCTTTGATGTACAATCAAAGATCTCGTCTTTTTTCAATCAAAATCTGTGTGATTATCAGATCAAATCTTATTTAGACTAATAAGATTAGCATTACTTAAATGACCAAGACTTTGAGATTGAGATACATACATGTTCATTCAAAAATTAGTTAGGATCAATTAGATGTAGAAGCCTTACAACAAGATTTATTATGAAAATCAATTGTATTTAGAATAGAGCTTGAAATAAATTTCGGCATAAATAGTATGATAAAGTTTCGATCCCACAAAAGATAATGGCCTAGCGAGATTAAAATCAAATAATCAGATGACTGTGAAGGTGGTTATGATTATATAGTAACGGCTTTAAACAACATTGGTTTATCATGAATATAGAAATGATCTTAAAATTGAATCACAAAAATTAAATCCAAGAAGATAAAGTATTGATATCATGATTCCTATGTTGAAGTCGAGATCATAAGGAGGGAATGAATCAAGTAGAATTTGTTTAGATACTTAATAGACCAATTTGATCAACAATCAACTAACCTCATATGTAAGGTGGTCAAAACTTTCCTTAGCACAATCAATATAGTCTCATCATAACTAGTCTAAGAATTCATCGTACTCACACTTTTTTTAATGATTAAAAACCTCTTATATTAGAAAATTATAGCTTCCATCATAATAAATTTCAAACTACGATCAATATCTTTGATCAATTTTAAATGACTCAACCATCATACTTCCGCTATGCGACTCTGATTATATTCTCCATTTTTTTTCTTGATCCTAGATTTAAATTCTATAAAATTCAAGCAAAGATTTTGTTGTCAAATTTACGAGATCATAACTATGTCTCGAGATAATTACCATATTCGTATCATTGTTTGATCAAGATGCTAACTTTCTATCAATTCAAGATTGCTATCACATCATATCCGATTAAATTTTCAAAAATAAATCCAATGCTTAGCACAACATAATACAACCAAGCTATATTACTAAAATATATATTTTCTCCTATATCAATTATTTAACCTTGATATCTTCCTCAAAATTTAATCTATGCTAATCTTCTATGCTTTAATCCTAAGGATCATAATTCATATATATAAAGAAAAACTCAAATATTGTGTAACAATTTAATTGACTTTAGACATCCATAAATAATTTGAGATAATCAATCAAAACCCTAAATTCTATCCCACTCTCATCACTAATTTAAGTTCTCATGATCTTTAATTTAAGCTTTGATACCACTCTGTCATGCCCCGAATCCAGCATACAGATCGGGCACGTGATGAACGCACACTCCTTAGGACAAAGTCCTACAGAATATGCAAGGTCTGCTATGCTCCTCACTATTCGATCTCAAATCCCATAGAATTTTTCTAAATCTGAAAAAAATAAAAAAAATATGAGCTTTGCGGGCTCAGTAAGTTATCAATATCTCTGAGGGATCAAGTATAACTAATTTTTAGAAAGATAACTATATAACAATAATATATAACAAGATATTTTTTTTGAAACATACCATGTAATTTAACAAATATCTAAAAAATTTTTCTCTTAGTCTTTGGTGACTACAGCCATGATCAATCTCGTGGCAAGGTCTGAAAGAGATTAGCTCCTGAAAATAAACACGCGATGCATCAGCGTTTGCCAGCGATCAGTCCCGATTGGCTAGGCCCAAAAGAAACCAGCTCTGATTCATATGGCTATGATTCACCTCGTGACAAGACAAGAGACTAGTTCTAAAATATACACACGATGCATCAACGTGTGCCAGTGATCAGTCCCAACTGGTTAGACTCAAAAAAAATAGTTCTGCTAGCGATCAGTCCCGACTGACTGGTCCGAAAGAAGTATGTTTCTGGTATGTAGCCAACGATCAGTCTCATTGGCTAGACCCAGATCATAGTCTAATTAGAGAGTTTTTTTTTTAATAATTTCTTTCACAACCAATTTTTTCATAAATAATGTTACTTATTTTTATAACAGTATCAACTCAATTTTTATATAATCTAAAAAGTAATAAAATAATTTTTATTCAAAATTTTATGTATCGATGAACATATATAATTTTCTTTCCAAAGATCATGCAATATTAATACAAGAAAATTATTTCTTTCTAAAAATTTGTATCATGCAAAAGTAACATCACGCTTGATCCAACTTTTCTAAATTACTTTTCATAAATAAATACATAATTTCAAACTTCAATAATTTTTAAATATTTTAAATATAAAATCTAATCGTTAAATATGTAAATATATATATAAAAATAGATCCAGAGATAAGAGGAAACTTACATCAGTGAAATTCAAAAGTCATGATTTTCGGTACATAGCTTGATCCTCAGATCCATGCTCTACTCGATTTAGATCAAAATCCTAGATCAGATCTAATTCATTGATCAAAAATTAATTAATTAGACTCAATCTAGCAAATCAGTAGAGATACGAATAAAAGAATATCAAGATCCGATCTATTTACTCTGACTCAACTAACCTGGACAAAGGAGATGCTCATTTACATCATGATGTAGGTCGGTTTATAGGATGAATTTAAACAGCTCGGATCCATTTTCTTTTCTTTTCTTTTTTTCTTCTCTCTTTTTTTTTTCTTTCCTTTATTTTCTATCCTTTTTCTTTTTCCTTCTCTTGTCTCTCAAATCTCTCATTCTCTTTCTCTCTCTTCTCTTTCTTTCCCCCTTTCTTTCTTCTCTTTCTCAAGTCTAATTGGTGGCTTTCTTTAAGAAAAACAGGATGAAGAAGGAGGGGTGGGGTTGGCGATGGCTGACGGCCCAAAGGACCAAGCGGTGGTGGTTGGAGCACTGGCAGTGAAAAATCTTGATCGTGAGAGATACATAAAATATGCGAAGAAAACTGAAAATCCAAGACATTTAAGAGGAGTAATGGCAGCGGTGCTTGGCTACGGTGGCTACCGGAGGTGAGAAAGGAGGAGAAAGATGATGGAAGATTTGGTGATGGAAATCAATCGAAAGGTGGAGGGTTTATATAGAAGAGGATTAGAAGGTATCGGGTTTTACTTCTCCTCAGATAAAGCCGGATTCCGCCTACTTGATCAACTCAAACTCCTCCCCACCGGCGTACAACTCCTATCAGGTCACACATAGCCCTTATCCTCTCCCCATGGCTGCAGATTAACAGGGGATATGGTTCCCTTGTTTCACCCAAACTCTCTTCTTCACTGCATTTCTTCATTTTTTTTCGTCGGTTCCTATGAAGTCGGCAAAGGATGCCGGCTTCAAGGTGAACCGGGTCCAAAGGGACCGGTTCTCACATTTCCCCTCTTAACCAAGTTATGAGTCATGGATCTAGCAGTGCCTCCTCTTATTCTGCAACAAATAGGGCATTTTTGGATGGCTATAGTGGAGTGGGTGCAATGAGCTCAGAGGACTTCTCTTGCTTCACAGAAATGAACGCTGATTTCTGGGTGGATGAGCCATTATGGGAACTTAGTGCATGTGAGTTCCCTGCCAGCAATGCTAGCAGCAGGGGGGATCTTAGCACTTCTCTGATGCAAGGTCTACCTTGTGTGTCATTGCCCCAGGCTTCAGAGTCGTACTCTCCATCAACTTCCTCACTGTCTAATGTTTTGACTTAGGCGACTCACTTATTTGAGCAGTAGGTACTAAATGCCTTGGGAGATGCTTGCTTTGTGGCTTAAACCTCAGGTCTTTACTGCATTGGACATCTCTGGGTGTTTTGTTCTCTTTCTATTTTGATTCCATGCAAATCATGATCCCTGAGAAATGCTTAGCTGTTCAGGATCATAGTATGCATTAGCTGTTCAGGATCATAGTATGCATTAGCTGTTGCCTTTAGTAACTTATTTTCCCTTTGAACTGAGTGGCCTTTTCAAGACCATGCGTATCTTGGCATCTTGGGATTTGCTTATGAACAAAAGGCGTCATTGCGGGGAAACAAAGGATCGAGTCCTAGTCTACCAAAAAAACAGGATCACATCATACTATTGACGTTGTATAGGTTCAGGTACTAAACCATCTTAAGGTCTTATTACAAGCACATATTGTTCGAAATTAAACGACTTTCCTAGATAATTGCTATGTTGTTTTTGTAATGATATTCAACCAAGATTGTGGAGAATTAAACTGCTTTTGACAAAATCTGAAAATTAAAAGAACTTGCCTAGATCAAGGCTATGAGAATACTATGTTAAGAACGTGATTTGCTCATGTGGGCCTGATCTCATTCCTAAGATAAAACAAACTTGCTCTGATCTTCATTTAATGAGAATGATTGTTGCGAGATTTGACCCAAATGACTATCTTGCGCATAGCAAATGCCTATTAATAAGTCATAAGTTTCTAAGGGGGCCAACAAATGGGCCCGATGTCTCTCTGACCTGATAATTAGTATCGAGGCTGGATTTGATAAGGTCGTATCACATCCAAACTTTCGGATGCCCAAAGAAGAAAAAGAGTGAAAAAATAAGGAAAAAAAAAAAAGATGGAGTCTCTGTCTCAGAAAAAAGAATCTCTTATCATATGATATCAATAGGTAGAAAGAAAAAGAGATTATTTTAAATGAGCCTAAAATAGTTAGATTCGTAGCCTTTCTATGGACATTGTTTGGATAATTGAGAAAGGTACAATATTTTGAAAATATCGTATTTATTCAAAAACTGATATTCTCTTCCAAAACATCCCAACTCTTTAGAAAGAGGTATCACAATAAAAAAGAGTTTTAACATTTTTAAATAACTAAAATTTAGAGATAAATTTTTTTGAATAAAACTCCAACATATACTACCTTAAATTCTTAACACAATTCTTTAAAAAAAAAAAAAAAACAGCTTGAAAGTTTACTAACACTTTTAAACTCGATCTTTTCTTGGTGTAGTAGTGGTCACCTTGCTACCAAAACCAAACAATGAGGTTTGGAATTCAATATGTGCTAGTCTTTAACTATCTTCAAATATAGTTCATGTGGAAACACTGTGGAGTAGATGAAAGTGATTAAGCTGGTAAAATATTGCATGCCTCTACCCGATCATTTAGTTTAAAGTATCTACATGGCATGTCCAAGAAACATGTATACTTTGTTGTGTAGCTCTAGCATGATTAGACACATGACAAGCTAGCACTTGGTGCAGGTTAGTAATTAAAACTATAGCAGCTTGTTGTTCTGCATAGTTTCTCTAGATGCCTTGCATGGTTCTGCTGATGAGGTTTTTTAATTTCTGTGATTTATGAGACTTAACCTCTGGGAGCAACATTATAGTTAAGGAAATAACTACATCATATAATGTTAATGCAAATATTTGGTTATGGATATAACTACATTATAGTTAAGGATATTCCAAATATTTGGTTATGCTTACACCAATGAGCTGCAAGCATGACCCATTAGGAGAAGTTTACATGTGGAAGTGGCATCAAATGCGAAATGTTTCCATATATATATATATATATATATATATATATATATATATATATATATATATATATATATATATATATATATATATATATATATATCTGTGTGTGTGTGTGTAAATCTGCCGTTCCTCTATACTTCGCAAGTCCTTTTTCATTATGATTATATGTCTAATTAAATATTGTATAAGTTGAGTCCTCTGCAAAGAGTTAAAGAGAATAAAAAAATAATAAAAAAATAAAGAATTATTCTTCTTATTCATTGCTCTTGATAAATTGCCAGTGCTCTCCATCTTTTCATGCTTTCTGTGGGTGCCTCTTATTTTTCTCACAATTGGCTCTTAGAGCTTGTTAGATGATCGATGATGTGGAACAAATATAGATACAAAAAGGAAAAAATATGTGTGTCGATGGATGAATCCTGCCTTTTAAATATTATGGGAGGAAAATGATGATGTTTAAACTTGAGCATCCTCAAAATTCTCAACCAGCCTAGGTTGAGTGTTGGCTAAGGAAGTATAAATCATCCCTATGGATAGCAGGTCAATGCTATCAAACAGAATGGTTATGTTGATTGAATTGATAAGATCACTGGATGTCAATGCAATTTTAGTTTGACTTTCTCACTTCTTGATTCTATATAATGAAAAAGATTAAAAAAAAAAAAAAAAGAAGGAAAGAGAGAGAAAGAGAGAATGGGTGCGCGCACTCAGCTCCATGAAGGATTTTTTTTTTGATAATTTCAAAGAATATACGAAAAATAATGGAACATGTATTAGAGACAATTACGGCTATGGTAGAAATATCATTTTATGCAATATATGCACTACAATAACCAAAATTCTTGTCCTTTGCCAATTCATCTAAGAACGAGGGAGAACGTCATAGTGGTTGCTAAAATTTAGTCTCATAAATTTCTAAACAAACTATGAAATCAACTAGGATTTCTTCTAGCAGCAACTTTTCTTACGCTAAAATGGATTTCGTAAAACTACTACGTCCTACGTGCAATGCACAGGAGAGGGTAGATAAATAGTTGTGATATTTATGATGGAAGAGAAAATTCCATCCTTAACTTTCACTTTGTTTCTCTTTAGAACTTTTCCTGGTTCCTAAAGGCATGAGAAATCTTAATATTTCATTAAAATTCATAATTTCCTGCTGTGATTCTTCCAATCCAATCTCCAAATAGATGTTTTATTATGTTTTTATTTTAATTATTGTTATGTTATTACTTGATGTGGATGTAAATATGGAGGTTGTGGGCATGGGACAAGGCTTCTCGTTGAATCGCCCAGTTGGTTTGCTGTCTTTGCTATTCTCCATGAAAGCACGAATTCTAATCAGGATTAGATATGATAAATCTCGGTTTAAGAGGGACATTTTGGGGTCCTTGTAGTCAATGAATTTTTAATTTTAGTAGATATATTTTCTCTCCAAGCAATCAACCCCTTCATAGCGTTGGTTAGAAATGTAATGACTGCCACGGACAGTCTTATGGATACTATTTTTGTATTGATCTGGTCCAATGGACGCCATTGAGGGCCGTAATCGCTCTCTATTTAGTCCCACATCGCCTTAATACAAAATAAATAATGCTTCAAGGGACGGAAGTTGCGATGCCGCGTTGCCGAGCTCACTAGCGAGAGCTTGTGACCCGAGCGGGGGCAGTGGGTGGTTCGGATGCAAGGTAACGCCTTTGGGTCTGGGTGCAACAGGGGCGTATGGCTGGCTCGCCCGTTCCAAGTTGGGCAGCTTGATGTGCGGCTTGAGCGAAGGCCTGGGTCGCGCCTCAATTGAAGTGGAAGGGACCGCGTGAGGCTGGCTTCACAGAGCAGCGAAAACCTCCCCCTCTCAACGGTGGAAGGATAACGGGCTGCCGCACCGTGTACCCTCCACGGCCCACGGGCATACCATTTGCGGACAACCACTTTTTTCCTTTTTTTTTTTTTGTCTTTTCTCCCATTAAATGACCTATTTATTTACAGGTATTCTCATTTTTCTTTACAATATTAAATATATTTTATTTGAGATTACTCAAATAAAATATATTTAATATATTTTCTTTGCAATCACTTGTGGGATAACTATTCCAGCGGGGACAAAATGTTTCTATTCCAACTTTTAGTGAATTTATATCTGATTATCAGTTATTATTTTCCTTAGGCATGAAAGAATTGCCGACCAAGTTGCAATCTGATTACCAATTTGCTATCTTTGAAGGGCTGTTCTTGTTTGTTCATTCTGTTGAGCCTCGCAACAAAGGAAAGAAACATTCGGATGGGGAGCTTAATTGAATCAGAGAGTAGTCTGATAGGGTGCTGATCTCAACTCCTAACCATCAGCCCGGTGCGATCTTCTCCTCACCATATTGCCATTTGTTTCATCTTACTTGTTCTCCTCCTGTCTTCACATTATACCATCTCTGTCTCCTTTGGCTCTCATGTACATGCATACCTCTTCCACGTATTCAATAAAATGGGTGGCTCACCCTCCCCTTCGCTCCCCAATAAATAAATAAATAAATAAATAAGTATTAAGATTTGACGTCTCGAGATTTAGTCCACATTGAACCCACAGTGAAGTTTGCGGCGAAAAACGGAATCCAACGAGATCAAGATCACCCCAAACGGAGCTCGAATGGAGGAGATACGAGCTTTTGAAGTCGGTACGAGATCCGAGACGGCGAAGGACCGCCGGCGGCCGGCGGCGGGCTGGCGGAGTGGCGGCGGTGCGCGGCCCAGGCAAGGCCAACGCGCGGGACGCACGACCCAGACGCATGGACCAGGTGGGCGTGCAGCCCTGGCAAGCGCGCAGGCGTGCGGGCTGGCCCAGGCCCAGGCACCTTGCATGGGCTTGTTCCCCGGTCCACCATGGACCGGACGGTCCACAGCTGGGCCTGTGGACCGCATGGGTATTTTTCACACGTTTCTCACGATCCACGGCACTATTCTATAGACCGGAGTGCGATCAGACGGCGTGGGTAGCTCACAGTCTTGATCCGACGGTCCAGGAGGTTATTTGGCTTTGTTTAGGACTCCTAATCCCTCTCTAATCAAGTTTAAGCCCTTTAAATAGGGCTGATCGGGTGGTCTTTTGGCCTAGTTTTCTCACAGAGACATGTGAGCGCCTGTGGCGGCGTGAACCCGAGAAGGAACCCAAGAGAAGAGAGAGAGGCGGAAGCGCTGAGAGAGAAGGAGCAGGAGGCTCCTAGACAGCTGACGCTAGGCACTTGAGGGGTTCAGGAGGTTTTCCAAGAGAGAGTTTTTGTGAGGAGAACTTTCTGTGAGAGAGAACTGGATGTACAAGGGTTGAGGGTGAGGTCTCCTCTTGTAAATTTTTTTTTCATAGTGAAGTTTGCATGTCCCGTGGAGACGAGCCCTTTTGTGGCTGATCCATGTATTTTGATTATTTTTGTTTTGTTTCTTCTTTCTTCCTGCTGCATCACGTGGTACTGAAAAAGTTTTGGAAGGTGGTGTCCTGTCCAGACATCCACCCAATAATAAGTTTGCAAGCTTCATCTCCGGATCTGGACATTTTGGATTGGGTCAATGTCACGCTGAATCTTGACCCGGTAGGATGAGCCACGTACATTTTGCCAACAAGTTAAGCTGGGCCCAAAATCATGGCCCAAAGAGTAGTTAAGCAGGCTGGGTCTGGCCCGGTCTCAATCCTACGCAATTGCAGACATAGGCAATCAAATTTCTTATGTTCCATTTGTTTAAAAATTCTTTATGTACCATCCATGGTGTATTCCATTTGTTTAAAAATTCTTTATATACCATCCATGGTGTAGAAAATCTAACGTAGAACGCACCACTTCATCTTATTAGACCATATAGCCACCGCTTTATAACACGTATTTAATATCTGCAGTTCTACTTTTTCGTTTAAAATTTTGAATGACAAAAATATCATTCTTAAAAATTATGACATATCTTCTTAAAAATTATGATAAATCTTCACAAAAATTATGACATCCCTTTCTTTTCTACACAGGATGTCATAATTTTTTCATAGGATATCATAATTTTTATGAAGGAATGTCATAATTTTTTTGGAAGGAAAGGGATGTCATAATTTTTGTGAAGAGGTGTCATAATTTTTTATAAAAAGATGTCATAATTCTTTATGAAGTAATGTCATAATTCTGTGAAGGGATGCTATAATTTTTTCAGAAGAGAAGGGGTATCATAATTTTTGTGAAGGAGTGTTATAATTTTTTAAAATGAGTATTCTATAATTTTTAAGAAAGATATTTTCGTCATTCAAAATTTCAAATGAAAAAATAAAATTACGGATATTAAATGTACGTTGAAAAGTAATGACTATATAGTCTAATAGGATGAAGTGGTGCACTCCACGTCAGATTTGCTACACTGCCGGTGGTGCACAAAGAATTTCTCTCTGTGTGTTATGTTCCATCTGAGTACTTATCCCTACTAGACAAAAGGCATGTCAAGGATCTCAAAGGCATGAAAACATCTTCTTTTTTATGTATACATACATTGCTCTTTCATATATAGCCCATTGAGCCCTCTATTAATCGAAGGGCCAACAATCTCAAATGAATAGCGATCAATGGTCTGGACATCCAATAGATATGTCATTTGTAAGTGTAATGCCTGATCTAAAATTTGAAGGGCGTCGCGTAAAAGCAAAATAAAGTCAATCAGTTTATAACCTTGGAGCCGAACATTGCAAATAAAACATCCTCTAAGTTTCTAATATACATGAGCTATGTCTTCGATCTTCAGCCTTTTATTTGATGTGCAATCATACGAGCAAAATCAAGTAATAAATAATATTATCAAATTATGAGGCCATAATTATCATCATGCTTCTTTCTGGTCAGCCATCATGTACACTTTGTTGAGTAGTTCCAGCATGATGAGACACATGACACGCTAGCACTTGGTGTTGGCATAACAAACAGAACTATAACGTGCTCGAGTTCTCTGCTGTGCATTATATGATATAGTGCATAGTATATCATTCATCGCATGATGGATAGCCGCATACAGAAGTATGTTCGTTGTACGAAATCATGTGCAGCCATCCATTGCATGATGAATGGGACGTGCTGTGCACCGCACGATGTGGTGCACAGCAGGGATCCGCGTGCAACTCTGGCATTCTTCTCTCCCCCCCCCCCCAAAATTATAGCATTCCTGTTGTTCTGCATTGTTTCTGTAGATGCCTTGCTACTACAATATGCATGGCTCTGCTAATCAGTTACATGACCCATTGGTTATGCTTACACCAATGACCAGCAAGTTGCATGGCCTAGTAGGTGCAGTTGACATGTGGCAGCTGCATCGAACATGAAGTGCTTTCACGTATATGTGCAGATCTACAATTCCTCTATACTTGTCATGCCCTTTTCATTGTGATTGTATATCTACTTAAATGATATGTAAGTTGAGTCTCATGCATAGTGTTGAAAGAGAATGAAGGATTAATAAAAATTTTGCTCCTTCGAGGATCCCAACTCATGAGGTAACTGAGGAAGTGGAACAAATACGGATGCTAAAAGAAAAAAATAAGTGTATTGATAGATAAGATGAATCTTACCTTTTAAGTGTTAGGAAAGGAAATGGATGACATTTAACTTGAGTATCTCAAGATTTTCAATCAGCCAAGATTTGACATTTCCAAGTTGGGTAGTGTGCTGTGCGGCTTGAAGGGAAAACCGGCTTTTTCTTTGTAGGATCTTTCAGATCTAATGAGATCTGAGATGAAATATTTAAAAAAAAAATTATCCTACTTTATTTCAGATCTAAGATCTATTAGATCTAATTCTTATTATCTAATATTTAATCTAAAATTAAATCTAAAACTTGAGGATTAGAGGAATACCTCTAGGGTAACTAGATTACCCTGTAGATGATCGCAGCAATGCCCGAGGTTCTAAAATAGCCATGCAGTCGTCTGGCCTCTACCGGTATCACTCGAGCAGGATCTAGATCGTCTTCTCCTCGTAAATCTTTGCTCCAAAAATCAGATCTAGATCTGATATGCAAGATCTTCAAAAGATCTTCTGAAGCTGGAGCAGCAGCTTCTCGATAAATTCCTGTAGCCTTCTGATCAGGGAGCCACCACACCTTGGACAAGCACCAGATGGATGCCCAACCTCTTGGACGTGAAGAGGGGAGGTAGAGGAGCAGAGGGGGCATGGAGAAGTAGAGGGGTTTCATGTTTTTGCTGGTTATTGAGTAGAGACTCTAAACCCTAGGCGCAGACAGGGTTTAAATAGACCCTGCTGTGCCATGCAGTGCCACATCATTCGACCAATCAAAAAATTTTAATTAATTTTGAAAAAAATTTGATTGGTGGAGTGATATCATCTGATCATATCAGATAAGAACCCCACCAAACCCTCCTACTGTTGGCGCCAACACTGGATAAACACAGTGAGATTGACGCTCAATAGTTTGAGTCGATCAAGGCATAGAGTCCTTATCTTATGGGACTCTATCCTTATCCACTTGGGGCGCACGCCATATCTGATTATGGCACCCATTTTGAGGGTAAAATTAGCAGGTGGACACTCCACAAAAACTCTCCAATGACCTCTTGCCAAGTGGCCTTCAGTCCAAAGTTTATGGGTCAACGTTTGACTGATGTCCTAAAATGAAAATGACAGATGACAGGAATTAGCAGGTGTTGTCTTAAATTCATCTCATGAATTAAGATAAGATTTTTCTGAGCTAGACTGACTCTAGTCAGACTGAAAGAAACCTTCTCAAGGTTCTCTGGGTGAGTCAAATTATATTTGGCTCAGTCGAGATAGAAAAGATTACACGAGGAGAAAGTTAGGCTCAATCATGTGCTAGCACGATTTTCTTGAGCTTAATTGGATCTAATCCAAATCAATCGAACTGTGCTAGTTCAATTGATGACATCCAGACCCTAACTCTTATTTGTATAATCCAGTTAGGTTCATTTCCGTATGATAATGAGACATGTCGTGATCTCATCATCGACATCATCGAAACTCCTTTCGATGGACCAGAACTCTTCTGATTCAGACAATTAGAATGATCGATCATCAAGATCATTCTAATTGCTCCCAAAATCCATCAGTGACATCTAGCAGTATATGATGGCAATCCATCAGAAATGAAGACGAACCTCTCGATGCAGCTACCTGTGTGATTGAGTTCCTCTATTTTGAGTTCCGATTGAATTAAGGTTAAGGTGAACTCGTCAAAACCAACATCAGTCATATGAATCAATCGATCGATCCAACTCTTTTCCATTATTTCACTCTGCCATGGCCATGAGCTTAAGGACTCAATCTTTCGATCATTATAGGACTACTCCTCTCATCCACCGAGGTTGATAGATCCCATCTTGATGCAATCTGGTTCCTACAATGAATATACTATAGCCAACATACACCACAGAGTTCCGAATGGCTAGGAGACTAAATTATGGTGTAGTCAAACTATAACACACTCAAGATGAACTGTCGATGTACCTTAGGTCAAAGAACTAGATACACAGCTGCAACATCGAGCTAGTCATCGAGGAGAAGGTAGACTTTCTTATGACTGCTCGAGGTGGTCACGCTCAGTACTCTCGTTCTCAATGAATACCTATACTCTCGCTCTGGTGTCTCCACACCGTAGACTCAAGACATATCTATCCTAAGAAAGCAAACATACACCAACCTTCTGGATCGATCACATCCTTGTGATGATCCTATGGTCAGGAGCTGTTTATGAGTTAGTTATGTAAATTCATGCCTTAAATTTTTAACTCTTAAAAATATAAATTAACATTCTTACTAACTCAAAAGATGTATCACAGACATAATGTATACAATGTGATAGTAGAATAATTCTTTTATTCATTTATAGTCAAAATTATAAATTTACCCTTACATTTGTATAGGAATGTGTCAGCCAATCTGGCATCTAGGGCACACATCTAATAAACTCCCACTTGACCTAATGCCAATTGGCTACATATCTAAGTCCTATCTTCTCAAGGTGGGCTTCGATCTTCTGCTGGCCTAATGGCTTTGTCAGTGGATCTGCCACATTGTCTGTGGAGTCGACTCTCTTAACCTCGACATAACCTTTTTCGAGGTAATCACGGATCAGATAGAATCGCCGCTCGATATGCTTGGACTTCTGGTAAGACCTTGGCTCCTTAGCTATGGCTATGGCACCATTATTGTCGCAGTAAAGAGGGATAGCATCCGATGATATCACTCCAAGCTCTGCGACAAATTTTTTGTACCAGAATGCCTCCTTCGCAGCTTTCGATGTAGCAATATACTCTGCCTCCATGGTGGAATCAGCAATTACCGTCTGCTTGAAACTCTTCTAGCTAACTGCACCACCATTGCAAATGAACAGACTCCCAGATATCGACTTTCGATCATCTATATCAGACATAAAGTCTGAGTCTGTAAATTCTTGAACCTGGAGTTCTCCATTCCCAAAGACTAGGAACATATCCTTAGTCCTTCTCAAGTACTTAAGGATATATTTCACAGAAGTTCAGTGTTCTTCATCTGGATTCGATCGATATCTGCTTGTGACACTCACAGCATGCGCTATATCAGGTCGTGTACATAGCATGGCATACATGAGGCTCCCTATTGCGGAAGCATAAGGGATCTTGCTCATGCGTTCAATCTCCTCAGGTGTGCTAGGGCACATCTTCTTGGAGAGATGAATGCCATGTCTAAAAGGTATTAAACCTCTTTTGAAATTTTTCATGCTAAACCTTTTTAGCACCTCCTCTATGTACATCTTCTGTGAAAGTCCCAGTATCCTATTTGGTCTATCTCTATAGACCTTAATACCCAGTATAAAGGATGCCTCTCCTAAATCTTTCATAGAGAACTCCTTAGATAATCATATTTTGACTGAGGTCAACATGAAAATATCATTCTCAATCAGGAGGATGTCATCTACGTACAGTACGAGGAAGACAACTGCGCTCCCACTGACCTTCTTGAACACACATGGTTCTTCCTCGTTCTTGATGAAATCAAATATTTTGATCACATTATTGAAACGAGTATTCCAGCTCCAAGATGCTTGCTTAAGTCCATAAATGGACTTTTGCAGCTTGCAGATCTTGTGATCATCATTACTGGATGTGAAATCAAGTGGCTGTTCCATATAGATATCTTCCTCAAGATATCCATTTAAGAATGCTATTTTCACGTCCATCTGTCATGTTTCATAATCGAAATAGGCTACAATAGCAAGCAATGTGCAGATAGATTTTAGCATGGCTACAGACGAAAAGGTATCCTGATAGTCAATGCCTTCACGCTGACTATAACCTTTCACTACGAGACTAGCCTTGAATGTCTCCACATTCTCATCTGCACCTATCTTTCTCTTGAAGATCCATTTACACCTAATAGGTACAATACCTTCAGATGGATCTACCAAGGTCCAGACTTGGTTTGAGTGCATCGAGTCAATTTCTGATCTCATTGCCTCTAACCATTTCTCGGAGTCAATATCTGATATCGCCTCGTCATAGGTCTTGGGGTCATCACCATGAGCCCCATTTCCCGTGAGGAATATTTTCTCTACATCCTCTTGTATAGTACCTAAGTATCTTTCAGGAGGACGAAAAACTCTAGTCGATCTACGAGGTGGAAGAGGTTGTGTTAGGACTGGTTCTAATTGATTTGGTTCCTCAGGTTCTTTAGCTCGTTGCTCTTGGGAGATATTCTCCTTGAGCTTAATTATTCTTCCGATGCCACCATCTTGAATAAACTATTTTTCAAAAAAAATAGCATGTCGATTCATAATCACATTGTGATCTTCTGAAATATAGAAATAGTATCCTAATGACTCTTTAGGATATCCTATGAACCGGACTCTAAAAGATCTGAACTCTAACTTGTCTGCCTGCTGTCTCTTGACATGAGCCGGACAACCCCAAATTCTGAGATGACTCAGACTTGATTTCTTACCATGCCATATCTCATGCGGTATGGTAGGAACCGTTTTAGAGAAAATACTATTCAATACATATATTGCTGTCATGAGACAATATCCCCAAAGAAACTCAGGGAGGTCCGTGAAGCTCATCATGGAACGGACTATATCTAATAGGGTCTGATTTCTCCATTCTGAAACTCCGTTGAGTTGTGATGTTCCAGGTGGAGTCCATTGAGAGACTATGCCATTATCCTTAAGATAGTTGAGGAACTCCCGACTAAGGTATTCACCTCCTTGATCTGATCGAAGAACCTTAATGGGCTTTCCTGTTTATTTTTCTACCTCATGCCTAAATTCTTTGAACTTTTCAAAGGCTTCAGACTTGTGTTTCATTAGAAACACATATCCATACCTAGACATATCATCGATAAAGGTAATGAAGTAGACATAGTTGCCTCTAGCCGGCACATCAAATGGGCCGCACACATCTGTATGTACTAGGGCAAGTAGGTCTGTGGCCCTTTCCCCATGTCCTGTAAAAGGGAGCTTTGTCATTTTGCCTTGAAGGCATGATTCACAAACTGGATATGACTTGAAAGTCAACGGACTCAATAGTCCGAATTTCTCCAATTTGTTAATCCTATCTTCCGCTATTGACCTAGCCTTAGGTGCCACAGATACCTATCATTTAGACTATCTCTAGGCATTTCAATTTCTATGGCATTCATATTTTGCTCGATATGAAATACAGATACATCAATATGTAGCTGATAGAGACCATTGATAAGAAAATCATTTACAACTTTATTATTTTCATAAAATATATTACAATGGTCCTTATGAAAGCTAATCACATAGCTTCTTGTGCTAAACATGAAACAGAAATCAAATTCCTGCTTGCTGCAGGCACATAATAATAGTCTCTAAGAACTAAATCTAATCCTAACGATAATTACAGAGGATAGATTCTCACGGCCACAGCAGCAACTCTTGCTCTGTTTTCGATGCGTAGGATCATATCCCCATCCCTCAGCCTCCTGCTCTTCTCAAGACCCTGCATAGAAGTGCACAAATGAGCACTAGAACCAGAATCAAGTATCCAACTGGATGCAGAGAAAACCGTAAGATTAGATTATATAACGAGCATACCTCCAGAAGGACCATCCTTCTTGTTCTTCAGGGTGGCCAGGTACTGAGGACAGTTTCATTTGCAATGGCCGTCTGAATTGCAGTGAAAATATTTTTCCTTTTCAGTAACCTTCTTCTTTGGTTCCGTCTTCTTCTTCTTCCCATCCACCTTCTGCTTCTTTACAGACTTCTTCTTCTTTCAAAAAGATTTTTTCTTGGAAGAAGTCCGCTCCACAATAAGGACTGAGCCTTTTGAACTCTTCAAAGAAAGCTCAATTGTAACCAACATGTTTATTAACTCAATCGAGGTACACTGCATCTTATGCATATGGAAGTTCATGATGAACTGACCATATGCATCGAACAAGAATTGAAGGATCACATCAATCTGAAAATTCTTATCAAGATGATACCGAGCTTCTCAAGCTCCTCAAGATCCTTGATCATTGTCAAACAATGATCTTGGACTGACTGCCCATCATGCATTTTAGCCTTAAAAAGTCTTTGGCAGACTTGATACTTGGCTGCACGACTTTGTTCACCAAACAACTCTTGTAGGTGAGCCAACATTTGGCGGGTAGTCATAATATTCTCATGCTGGCGCTGCAAGTCATCAGACATTACACCCAATATGTAGTACCTGACTTTGTTATCTTCATCCGTTCACTTTTTCAGAGATGCTCTCTGTTCAGCAGTCGGACGTGTTGGCATGGCAGGTGGGTCTTGGTCCAAGACATGAGTCAGTTTCTCGCTGTAAGTCATCAGACATTGCACCCAATATGTAGTACCTGACTTTGTTATCTTCATCCATTCACTTTTTCAGAGATGCTCTCTGTTCAGCAGTCGGACGTGCTGGCATGGCAGGTGGGTCTTGGTCCAAGACATGAGTCAGTTTCTCGAAATCCAGAATAATTCTGTAGTTCCTCAACTAATCCTTGAAATTAGGTCCAGTCAATCTGTGGGTGTCTAGTATTTTGGTTAGGGGGTTGGACGCAGACATATTTTCTGTAGAGAGTCAAAAGTTTCTAGTTAGATTTTATAATCAGACTTAACCAATTTGTTTAGAAGTTTTATTTTTAAACAAATTAGGCTCCCACTATTTTCTCAGATCCCTACACTTCCTAGGTAGAGATGTGAAAATCTCTGTGATTAGTGATTTCTAGTGGGTGGTGTGGCCTCACCGACTGGCTCATCACCTCACCTAACAGATATTGGTGATGGATCAACCGATGAGTGGACAACTCTTGTCCAATGATTCTCTAATCATGGTGCACCCAAAACTTAATCTCTAACTCATGAAGCTCACCATGCCCAGAATATTGCTCCAATCCTTAGTTAAGTCAGACCCATCATTTGCACGAATTAGATTCCTGATTGAGTCTCTCACCGTATCCGAAATATTGAGCACAACCCATCCTCTAATCCATAGCATCCAATGCCTAATGGATATGGTTGCATCTTCCCGATGAAACTGAGCTACTGTAATCAGTCGAGAACAATCAACCCCGGGAAGGGCCCGCACATCCACAATGGTGGAAGACCTTAGACTTAATATTTTCTTAGAAAGATTTAATTTAGGTCTCATTAAACTTGACTTGACATAGTCATAACAATTATGACTAACCTAGTGACATGAGTTAGCTCGAATTGTTAGCTACCTCAAATCAGAACTGGATCGACACATATGGTCAGGTAAGTGAGACTGGTGGGAGGGATATGCCATTAACTTGACAAGAACATATTTCAGTCGAGTAGCTCCCAATTAAAAACCAGTCGATCGCATCTGCCCAACTTACCTTAGACACCAAATTGTCGAATCAGAACCAATTGGGTTAGTCTACAATCCAGGCTCTAACCACTGAGCCAAATTAAGTTTTAACTTGATCGAGTCACATCTAAATGTGATTCGACTTTGACCTAGACTTAATCCTATTAGGCTGGTCAATTATTAGCTTTCATGATCCCACCTAACCAATTTTTGATTCGATTTGATCAACCGCTAGACCTAATTGAGCTACCCAAGCCCGAACCCAATTTTATAAAAATGACTTAGATATGAAATTCTTAATTTTAGACCTGATTAGATTTCATAAGCTTATTCATTAATTAAGTCTTGAGTTCATAACAAAACATGTAAAATAAATCATAGGATTTCAGGATCTAGGGTTTTGCAGAAAAGTAAATTTTGATTTCTGATTAAGGATGAACACGCAGCACCCTTACACGCCATAAGAACATCCCATTGAATGGGAGGAGAGGGTCTTAAATCCTACTTTGTTCTTATGACCGGACGGCCATGAGGAATACTTTAATCAGAAATATTAATTTAACTACAAAACTAGTTAGATCTAAGTTACATATCACATATATAATTTCAGATCTAACTTATACATGCTTTGCATATATCTCATGTATTAAAATCTGATCTAATTAGCATACTTTTAGATCTGATACATCACATATAACATCTGAAAAATAAGATTTAAATTGAACTATTCAATATAAAATCTATTCTAGACAGTTACTAAAACAATTCTACAACTAGTCTAGGCATGCAACAGATCAATCTTTTGTATTAATTAAAATTTTATTTTTTATTTTTTGATCTAAATATAATATTTATAATATTAAAAAAATAAAGAATAAATTAGATCTAATTTATATTTTAATCACATTAAAATATAAAACTATAAGACTATTCATAGATCAAATTACTCCTAGTCTGGTCATGCATCTCATACATGTTAGATCTACTTAGATTTAATTTTAAATTTTTTTTGATTTTAGATCCTATCATATCTGATGTGACATCTAAAATCTATTAATATCAAATAAATAAAAATAAAAATTAGATCTAAATTAGATTTGAAATAGAGCCATCAATCTGATTCTGATATCAGTTGAAGGGAAAACCGACTTTTTTCTTGTAGGATCTTTCAGATCTAATGAGATCTAAGATGAAATATTAAAAAAAAAATTATCCTACTTTATTTTAAATCTAAGGTCTATTAGATCTAATTTTTATTATCTGATATTTAATCTAAAATTAAATCTAAAACTTGAGGATTAGAGGAATACCTCTAGGGTAACTAGATTACCCATTAGATGATCGCAGCAATGTCTGAGGTTCTAAAATAGCCACGCATTCGTCTGACCTCTACTGGTATCTAATCAAGCAGAATCTGGATTGTCTTCTCCTCACAAATCTTTGCTCTAAAAATTAGATCTAAATCTGATCTGCAAGATCTTCAAAAAATCTTTTGAAGCTGGAGCAGCAGCTTCTCGATAAATTCCTGTAGCCTTCTGATCAGGGAGCCATCACACCTTGGACAAGCACCAGATGGATGCCCAACCTCTTGGATGTGAATAGGGGAGGTAGAGGAGTAGAGGAGGCATAGAGAAGTGAAGGGGTTTCATATTTTTGCTGGTTATTGAGCAGATACTCTAAACCCTAGGCGCAAACAGGGTTTAAATAGACCTAGATGTGCCATGCAGTGCCACATCATTTGACCAATCAAAAAATTTCAATTAATTCTGAAAAAATTTTGATTGGTGGAGTGATGTCATCTGATCATATCAGATAAGAACCCCACCAAACCCTCCTACTGTTGGCACCAACACTGGATAAATACAGTGAGATTGATGCCCAACAGTTTGAGTCGATCAAGACATAGAGTCCTCATCTCATGGGATTCTATCCTTATCCACTTGGGGCGCACGCCATATCTGATTATGGCACCCACTTTGAGGATAAAATTAGCAGGTGGACACTCCACAAAAACTCTCCAATGACCTCTTGCCAAGTGTCCTTCAGTCCAAGGTCCTTGGGTCAACGTTTGACCGATGTCCTAAAACAAAAATGGCAGGTGATAGGAATTAGCAGGTGTTGTCTGAAATTCATCTCATAAATTAAGATAAGATTTTTTTGAGCTGGACTGGCTCTAGTCAGATTGAGAAAAACCTTCTCAAGGTTCTCTGAGTGAGTCAAATCACATTTGGCTCAGTCGAGATAGAAAAGATTATATGAGGAGAAAGTTAGGCTCAATCATGTGCTAGCATGATTTTCTTGAGCCTAATTGGATCTAATCCAAATCAATTGAACTGGGCTAGCTCAATTGATGACATCCAGACCCTAACTCTTGTTTATGTGATCCAGTTAGGTTCATTTTCGTATGGTAATGAGACATGTCGTGATCTCATCATCGACATCATCGAAACTCCTTTCGATGGATCAGAACTCTTCTGATTCAGACAATTAGAATGATCGATCATCAAGATCATTCTAATTGCTCCCAAAATCCATCAGTGACATCTAGTAGTATATGGTGGCAACCCATCAGAAATGAAGACGAACCTCTCGGTGCAGCTACCTGTGTGATTGAGTTCCTCTATCATGAGTCTTGACTGAATTAAGGTTAAGGTGAACTCGTCAAATCTAACATCAGTCATATGAATCAATCGATCGATCCAAATCCAATGTGAAACCTTAATGGAAAACTTTTTTCCATTATTTCACTTTGCCATGGCCATGGGCTTAAGGACTCAATCTTTCGATCATCATAGGACTACTCCTCTCATCTATCGAGGTTGATAGATCCCATCTTGGTGCAAGCTGGTTCCTACAATGAATATGCTACAGCCAACATACACCTCAGAGTTTCGAATGGCTAAGAGATCGAGTTATGGTGTAGTCAAACTATAACACACTCAAGGTGAACTGTCGATGTACCTCAGGTCAAAGAACTAGACACACAGCTGCAGCATCGAGCTAATCATCGACGAGAAGGTAGACTTCCTTATGACTGCTCGAGGTGGTCACGCTCAGTACTCTCATTCTCAACGAATACCTGTACTCTCACTCTGGTGTCTCCATATCGTAGACTCAAGACACATCACCCTAAGGAAGCGATCGTACACCAACCTTCCGGATCGATCACCATCCTCGTGATGATCCTATGGTCAGAAGCTATTTATGAGTTTGTTATGTAAATTCATGCCTTAAATTTTCAACTCTTGAAAATATGAATTAATAATCCTACCAACTCAAAGGATGTATCACAGACATAATGTACACAATGTGATAGTAGAATAATCCTTTTATTCATTTATAGTCAAAATTATAAATTTATCTTTACATTTATATAGGAATATGTCAGCCAATCTGGCATCTAGGGTACACATCTAATATGGCTTAGGTGAAAGCTTTGGTCGTGCTTCTCCTAAAGTGGAGGGGACGGTGTGAGACTGGTTTCACATAGCAGCGATGACCTCCCACTCTCAATGGTGGAAGGATAGCGGGCCGCCGCACCCTGCACCCACCATGGCCTGTGGGCATACCATTAGCGCACAGCCATCTTTTTTGTCTTTTTATCCATTACCGTACTCAATAACTCATAACATATACCCTTCACGCGAGCTTTTATTCCTATTTTCTCTGCCAGATGACATTCATTTAATTTAGAATAATTTCAAAGGCATTTAGCATATATCCTTCATGCCTGCTTGATATATTTTTGCTAGCTATAACTATTCTAGAACTTATCGTCAAGTATGTATAAGATATACCCTTTTATGCATGCTTTTATTCCTAATTTCTTTGTCAGATACCATACATTTAATTTAGAGTAATTTCAAAAAATATAACTCAGTTAGTGGACGGTGGGATCACCGAAAGATATTATGCCATCATCGGAGAAGATACATACAGTCAAGACCGAAACCAAAGGCGATAATGTGAATGAGAGAGAGATGGTGTTGAACTTCGCTCGTCACCGAAAAAGAAGAATCTGCAAAACAAGTTCCGTCGGAGGTGGTTCTGATGAGGATCCTTCGACGCTCAAGTCAATGAGGTAGTTTGAGAGGGAAGAGTGATAGAGTCTCTCGGTCGCAAAAATAGTATGTGCATGCCCTCTTCTTTTTGGAGAGATCCTCGCTTACATCAATTTATAGAGGGAGCAAAATGAATGGTGAGGGACAGATGATCATATCGATCATATTCTATCATACAATATCGCATAGTACCGTATGGACATCTTTAAATGCTGATGGTGAGCGTGCTTTCTACTCGGTGCGCTTATGACGACGGATGCTATCAGGTGTGGGGTATAATAAATGACCCTATGGGTGCATTTACTAAAATCATAGTATTCCAGCATGGCATGCAGCTAGCCGAACAGAATATGGTGTCTGAGTGACATGACTTTGGTATGGTTTGTTAGAATCGTACGATGGCCATATTCGGTACTCAACTAGTCGGCTGAGATCTGTATTGTCGGAGTCGGCAGAATGAGATCGTCGGGTTGCCTTGTCCTCGATTGATGTAGTCGACCGTCAATCGAGTATGAACTCAGTCATAGGCCGAGCGCCATTGGGTGTCTAGAGCTGTGGATGGTATATTAATCTTAGTCCGATTGGTGCCGACTAGGGAGAGCAGCTTTTAGTCGGTTGGGTATCTACGTTGGTGTCCGACGTTGACCCTGTCGATCGGGATCTGCCAATCCGACCCAGATTGATTGGCGATGGCTTAGTCAATGTAGCTTCTTTGGTTGGCTCAGATATGAGAAGATTGGATAGTCGGCTAAACGACGGAGATCTATCTCAATATTTTCTATGATTATCTTTTATTTTTCTCATATTTGCCCTTAGGGCCCTGGGTCGCGCTCCTCCCGAAGTGGAGGCGACCGCGTGAGGCTGGTTTCACATAGCAGCAATGACCTCCCACTCTCAATGGTGGAAGGACAGCGGGCCGCTGCACCACGCACCCACCACAGCCCGCGGGCATACCATTAGCGTACAACCACCTTTTTTGCGCTTTTATTCCTATTTTCTCTGCCAGATGATATATATTTAATTTAGAGTAATTTCAAAGGCATTTAGCATATACCCTTCATGCCTGCTTGATATATTTTTGCTAGGTATAACTATTCTCGAACTTATAGGTATGTATAAGATATACCCTTTATGCATGCTTTTATTTCTACTTTCTCTGCCACATAAATATAATTTAGAGTAATTTCAAAAATATAGCCAAGTACAAAATAGTAGTCACTTGTGGGATAATAATTCCTATGGAGGCAAAATGTTTCAACTCCAACTTTTTGGTGAATTTACATCAGATTATCAGTTTTTTTTTTTTTTTTTTGTCATCAGATTATCAGTTATTGAATCCTTTAGTATAAAAGCATTGCTAACCAAGTTGCAAGCTTCACGGGCATATTTGCAAGCCGGACCTGGACAGTTTGGATTGGGCCGATGTCATGCTGAATCCTGGCTCATCTTTTAGTCTAAAACCTTTTCATAGGCCGGACCAAGGTTGATCCAATTCAGTCGGCCAACGAGTTAATCTTGGGTCCAAATTCATGAGCCTAAAGGTAAGAAGGACAAGCACCCTACCCATTTGCAGACATAGGCAGTCAACAGTCTCCAATACTCAAATGTGTTATTAGCCAGTCTGATGCCCAATTCCAAATGCAACAAGGTCATAGTTGGATATTGTCCAATTCCAATGAGGCCAAACACCCCTTTCCCACCATGTCCCGAGGAAAATTTGCACACACCCCTCTATTCTGTATCCTGTGCCCCCTCCCTCCTCCAACATCAACTTCAGTTGGTCACCCCAATTGCAACAATGGAGACCATTTCCTGTTCCTGTCTCAGCTATCAAAGGCCAAGCCACTGACTCCTACCAACCCATCACAGTCTGATGATTACCATGAGATGTGTTCCATCATGTTATGTTAGCTGCATATAATAATTTATGAGGTTAAACACTCTATGGAGAAATGGAAGTCCTTCAACAACACTAATACCTCCATATAACGAAAACCTATGGTGATCTGGTCCTTGTGGAGGCTTAAGGTTGAAGTTGATACAGATTGTTTTGATGGAAAAGTTTGCTTGGCATCATAAAACCAGTTGGTGAGTAGCAGCTTGCTTGGCATTTCAATCTAGCATGGCTGAAAACAATAAGTGCTTGCATCATAAATGATACATCCCTCAAAAGTTTTCATGTAGGACCCATACTTCTAGTCCTATACAGTGGATTAGGCCATCCATTTAGTCATCGCTCTATCAACCAAATTCCATCCAACCCAAATTTTGTGGAGAGAGAAAAAACCTCCATAGATTTTATTTCTTCCTACAAACCAAAGACTAGGATCTGAGTGGGTTTGGATAGTTTCTTAGAAATGCAAGCTAGATGAGCCAATAGATCTGATTCTTATAGGATTTTCAGTTTAATCCTATAAAAATATACAAAGAGATCTTTTAGAAAAAAAATTCATGTAGTAGGATGATGATACATATCCAAAATCAATGAATTAACTATAACATATACCAAATAAGATTTTCATACAGTAAGAAAGTATACAAACAACACAAACCAAATAATTTTTTCGCAACGTGTGTATCGTACACATTTACAGCTTGTAACACAATCTCTAATAGGCATTTTGTTGGAAAAAGAAATTTATCCCTGCTAAAAAAATTGCGAAGATGGGAATTTTGAAGTTGATGGTCGGATTTTTTGAAAGTTATGACCACAAAGTTTCGAATATTTATCTTCCTCCCAACTAAGGCATGGGCTTGGATCCAAGAATGTTAGAGGAAGCTTAGAAATTGACCAAATAAAAGAATGGTGAGAAAGAATCATATTGGGATGATATGGCATTTGAAATGAAGAATAAACAAGCCTTTATGAAAATATCTTTGTCAACAAATTTTAAAAACCTGGATAACTAGAGACCATTTGAAAGAAAATGGCAAAGTATTTTTGGTTGATTGATAATAAAAAACATATGAAAACAACTAGAGTATAGAACGAAAATTGAAATATGCGAATAGAAAAGGAAACATTATACAAACAAATAAAAGTTGGAATAAGGGGGAAAAGATAATTTTCTTGAATAAAAAAGCGGTTTAATGTATGAGCCTTTCCTGCAATTGTAAATCTAGGAGGGTTAGACGTAAGCAGCAATGTCCAGGCATGCAGATAGATTGTTTCTATATTTTAAATCCATAACCTCCATGTTATAATACAGTGATCTTATTTTTGTGCCAAAGCTTCCCTCAAAATAAGTGGGAGCAAAAATAACTATCTTGAATGCTAACACTAAATTTTTCCATATTCTTCTTCTCTAATAGCTTAACCATTGGACAGAAAACAACTAGGTTAGATGGTCTAACGACGTGAACAAAATCCGGTGGGGCGTGTTTGATTGTGGGATACTCCTTTATATCCGGGCGATAAAATAGGTGCTTCACAAATATTTTTTTGGTACTTGTTTCATAGTGAAAGCATGCCCTACCAAAAAGGCGGAATATAGTAATCACGGTTTAACCTCATTTTTTTGGCTTCAAGTTATTTATTAACCCCCTTAATTCCCCAATTAAAGGGGCCTGAAATGTGCATGCTAGTGTTGTTTTCATTCAAAGTAAAACTTTAAATCAATTTGTTCTTCAATCACACTTTGCATTCCCTCCTCACTCCTTTCCACTCACAAAACTTCATTCCACTGCCAATGCCACTGCCTCCAACCCAAGCACACCACCACATTGGCACTGCATCCATGCAAACTACGAATCAGAGTATTCCAAGCCACAGCCAAATGAGCTGCTTCACCTTCCAACTGAGTGGCGATAGTAGCACTACCCCTGCCTTTGGTTCATCGGTGGAGACCGGCATCGATAAAGACTTCCTATTCTTTGACGACAGTAGGTCTGATTACTTAAGCAGTATAATCCCTGAGAGCTGTCTCAGGTCCTCCCCAAGACACTCTTCCCGTAGCCAGCATAACAACAGCTCGTGCGAGCTGAATACTCCAATCTTTTCTATCACGCCCTGAATTCAGCATCTAGATCGGGCACACAATCTTTAGGACAAAGTCCTAAAGAATATGCTAGACCTACTATGCACCTCACTGTTCGATCCCAAATCCCATAGAATTCTTCTGGACCTAAAAAAAACAGAAAAAGATGTGAGCTTTATGGGCTCAGCAAGTTACCAATATCTCCAAAGGATCAAGTATAACTAATTTTCAAAAAGATAATCATATAACAATAATATATAACAAAATAATTTTTTTTTAAATATGCCATGAAATTTTATAAATATCAAAAAAAATCTTCTCTCAATCTTTGGTGACTACGGCCACTATCTGTCCCGTAACAAGGCCCAAAAAAGACTAGCTCTCGAAAATAAACATGAGATGCATCAGCGTGTGCCAGCAATCAGTCCCGACTGGCTAAGCCCAAAAAGAACTAGCTCTGATTCATACAGCCATGATTCATCCCATGACAGGACAAAAGATTAGTTTTGAAATATATACAAGATACATCAACGTGTGCCAGTGATCAGCTCCAACTAGCTAGGCTTGAAAGAATTAGCTCTGTCAGCGATCAGCTCCGACTGGCTAGATCCAAAAGAAATATGTTTCCAACGTGTGAACAACAATCAGTCCCGTTGGTTAGACCCAGATCATAGTCTAACTTGAGAGTTTTTTTTTCTCATGATTTTTTCAACTCAATTTTCATATAATCCAAAAGGTAATAAAATAATTTTTATTTAAAATTTCATGCATCAATGAACATATATAATTTTCTTTCCAGAGATCATATAATATTAATACAAGAAAATTATTTCTTTCCAAAAATTTGTATCATGTAAAAGTAACATCATGCTTGATCCAACTTTTCTAAATTATTTTTCACAAATAAATACATAATTTCAAACTTCAATAATTTTTAAATATTTTAAATATAAAATTTAATTTTTAAATACATAAATATGTATATAAAAATAGATCCAAAGATAAGAGAAAACTTATATTAGTAAAATTTAAAAGTCATGATTTTTGGCATGTAGCTTGATCCTCGGATCCGTGCTTTACTCGATCTAGATCAATATCCTAGATCAGATCTAATTCATTGATCAAAAATTAATTAATTAGACTCGATCTAGTAAATCAGTAGAGGTACAAATAAAAGAATAATCAAGATCCAATCTATTTGATCTGACTCAACTAACCTGAAAAAAGGAGATGCTCGGCTTACATCGCGATGTGGGTCGGATTATGGGATGAATTTAAATAGATCGGATCCATTTTCTTTTCTTTTTCTCTCTTTTTTTTCTTTCCTTTTTTTCCTATCCTTTTTCTTTTTCCTTCTCTTGTCTCTTAGATCTCTCGTTCTCTTTCTCTCTCTTCTCTTTCTTTCCCCCTTTCTTTCTTTTCTTTCCCAAGCCGAATCGGTGGCTTTCTTTAAGAAAAATAGGATGAAGAAGGAGGGGTGGGGTTGGCGATGGCCGACGGCCAAAACAACCAAGCGATGGCGGTTGAAGCATCGGCAATAGCAAAAAATTTCGATCGTGGGAGATACACAAAATATGCAAAGAAAACTGAGAATCCAAGACTTTTAAGAGGAGTAATGGTAGCGATGCTTGGTTACGATGGCTCGATGGCTATCGGAGGTGAGGAGGGAGGAGAGGTGGAGGATTTGGTGATGGAAATCGATCGAGAGGTGGAGGGTTTATATAGAAGAGGATTAGAAGGGATAGGATTTTACTTCTCCTTGGATAATGTTGGATTCTGCCAGCATGATCAATCCAAACTCCTCTCCATCGATGTACAACTCCTATCAGGTCACACATAGCCCTTATCCTCTACCTATGGCTGTGGATTAACAGAAAACATGTTTCCCCTATTTCACCCAAACTCTTTTCTTCAACGTATTTCTTCATTTTTTTTCATGAGTTCCAATGAAGTCAGCAAAGGATGCTGGCTTCAAGGTGAACTGAGTCCAAAGGGACCGGTTCTCACATTCTCCCCCCCCTTATAAAAATTTCATCATCGAAATTTGAGAAATCTAAATCTTCCATAGTTAAAGGTGCTCGCTCCAAAAATTTACTATACCAATTTGTCCGGCTTTGGTATTTCTATCTAAAGAACACATGATCACATTACTAATATGCTCGCAAGCAATCTGACCCCTCAGGTCCATCACAATGCTCATGCATATTTTCATACCGAAGCACAAACTCTTTTCAAAAATACTTCACAATTCGGCACCTCCAAGTCAATTTGAAACTTTTTCCTCTTTGATGTACAATCAAAGATCTCGTCTTTTTTCAATCAAAATCTGTGTGATTATCAGATCAAATCTTATTTAGACTAATAAGATTAGTATTACTTAAATGACCAAGACTCTGAGATTGAGATAGATACATGTTCATTCAAAAATTAGTTAGGATCAATTAGATGTAGAAGCCTTACAACAAGATTGATTATTAAAATTAATTGTATTTAGAATAGAGCTTGAAATAAATTTCGGCATAAATAGTATGATAAAGTTTCGATCCCACAAAAGATATAGGCCCAGCCAGATTAAAATCAAATAATCAGATGACTGTGAAGGTGGTTATGATTATATAGTAACGGCTTTAAACAACATTGGTCCATCATGAATATAGAAATGATCTTAAAATTGAATCACAAAAATTAAATCCAAGAAGATAAAGTATTGATATCATGATTCTTATGTTGAAATCGAGATCATAAGGAGGGAACAAATCAAGTAGAATTTGTTTAGATACTTAATAGAGCAATTTGATCAGCAATCAACTAACCTTATATGTAAGGTGGTCAAAACTTTCCTTAGCACAATCAATATAGTCTCATCATAACTAGTCTAAGAATTCATGGTACTCACACTTTTTTTTTAATGATTAAAAACCTCTTATATTAGAATATTATAGCTTCCATCATAATAAATTTCAAACTACAATCAATATCTTTGATCAATTTTAAATGACTCAACCACCATACTTCCGCTATGCGACTCTGATTTATATTCTCCATTTTTTTTTTGATCCTAGATTTAAATTCTATAAAATTCAAGCAAAGATTTTGTTGTCAAATTTACTAGATCATAACTATGTCTCGAGATAATTACCATATTCGTATCATTGTTTGATCAAGATGCTAACTTTCTATCAATTCAAGATTGCTATCACATCATATCCGATTAAATTTTCAAAAATAAATCCAATGCTTAGCACAACATAATACAACCAAGCTATATTACTAAAATATATATTTTCTCCTATATCAATTATTTAACCTTGATATCTTTCTCAAAATTTAATCTGTGTCAATCTTCTATGCTTTAATCCTAAGGATCATAATTCATATATATAAAAAAAAACTCAAATATTGTGTAACAATTTAAGCGACTTTAGACATCCATAATTAATTTGAGATAATCAATCCAAACTCTAAATTCTATCCCACTCTCATTACTAATTTAAGTTCTCATGATCTTTAATCTAAGCTCTGATACCACTCCGTCATGCCCCGAATCTAGCATACAGATCGGGCACGTGATGGACGCACACTTCTTAGGACAAAGTCCTATAGAATATGCCAGGCCTACTATGCTCCTCACTGTTTGATCCCAAATCCCATAGAATTCTTCTAAATCTGAAAAAAATAGAAAAAAGTGTGAGCTTCACGGGCTCAGTAAGTTATCAATATCTCTGAGGGATCAAGTATAACTAATTTTCAGAAAGATAACCATATAACAATAATATATAACAAGATATTTTTTTTTGAAACATACCATATAATTTAACAAATATCTAAAAAAATTTTCTCTCAATCTTTGGTGACTACGGCCATGATCAGTCTCGTGGCAAGGTCCGAAAGAGATTAGCTCCTGAAAATAAACACGCGATGCATCAGCGTTTGTCAGCGATCAATCCCGACTGGCTAGGCCCGAAAGAAATCAGCTCTGATTCATATGGCTACGATTCACCTCATGACAAGACAAGAGACTAGTTCTAAAATATACACACGACGCATCAGCATGTGCCAGTGATCAGCCCTAACTAGTTAGGCCCGAAAAAACTAATTCTACCAGTGATCAGCCCCGACTGACTAGGTCCGAAAGAAGTATGTTTCTGGTACGTGGCCAACGATCAGTCTCATTGGCTAGACCCAGATCATAGTCTAATTAGAAATTTTTTTT
This sequence comes from Elaeis guineensis, assembly GCF_000442705.2. NCBI lineage: Eukaryota > Viridiplantae > Streptophyta > Magnoliopsida > Arecales > Arecaceae > Elaeis > Elaeis guineensis. The sequence continues at coordinate 56,765,160 of NC_026006.2, read as the reverse complement.
TTAATAATTTCTTTCACAACCAATTTTTTCATAAATAATGTTACTTATTTTTATAACACTATCAACTCAATTTTCATATAATTCAAAAAGCAATAAAATAATTTTTATTCAAAATTTTATGCATTGATGAACATATATAATTTTCTTTCCAAAGATCATGCAATATTAATACAAAAAAAATTATTTCTTTCTAAAAATTTGTATCATGCAAAAGTAACATCATGCTTGATCCAACTTTTCTAAATTACTTTTCATAAATAAATACATAATTTCAAACTTCAATAATTTTTAAATATTTTAAATATAAAATTTAATCGTTAAATATGTAAATATATATATAAAAATAGATCCAAAGATAAGAGGAAACTTACATCAGTGAAATTCAAAAGTCATGATTTTCGGTACATGGCTTGATCCTCAGATCCGTGCTCTACTCGATTTAGATCAAAATCCTAGATCAGATCTAATTCATTGATCAAAAATTAATTAATTAGACTCAATCTAGTAAATCAGTAGAGATACAAATAAAAGAATAATCAAGATCCGATCTATTTGCTCTAACTCAACTAATCTGGAAAAAGGAGATGCTCATTTATATCGTGATGTAGGTCGGTTTATAGGATGAATTTAAATAGCTCGGATCCATTTTCTTTTCTTTTCTTTTTTTTTCTTCTCTCTTTCCTTTCTTTCCTTTTTTTTTCTATCCTTTTTCTTTTTCCTTCTTTTGTCTCTCAGATCTCTTTCTCTTTCTCTCTCTTCTCTTTCTTTCCCCCTTTCTTCCTTCTCTTTCTCAAGCCGAATTGGTGGCTTTCTTTAAGAAAAACAGGATGAAGAAGGAGGGGTGGGGTTGGCGATGGCCGACGGCCCAAAGGACCAAACAGTGGTGGTTGGAGCATTGGCAGTGAAAAATCCTGATCGTGAGAGATACATAAAATGTGCGAAAAAAACTAAGAATCCAAATATTTAAGAGAAGTAATGGCAGTGGTGCTTGGCTACGGTGGCTACCGGAGGTGAGAAAGGAGGAGAAAGACGATGGAGGATTTGGTGATGGAAATCGATCGAGAGGTGGAGGGTTTATGTAGAAGAGGATTAGAAGGGATCGGGTTTTACTTCTCCTTAGATAAAGCCGGATTCCGCCAGCTTGATCAACTCAAACTCCTCTCCACCGGCGTACAACTCTTATCAGGTCACACATAGCCCTTATCCTCTCCCCATGGCTGCGGATTAACAGGGGATATGGTACCCTTGTTTCACCCGAACTCTCTTCTTCACCGCATTTCTTATTTTTTTTTTTCGTTAGTTCCAATGAAGTCGGCAAAGGATGCCGGCTTCAAGGTGAACCGGGTCCAAAGGGACCGGTTCTCACATTTCTCCTCTTAACCTAGTTATGAGTCATGGATCTAGCAGTGCCTCCTCTTATTCTACAACAAATGGCATTTTTTGATGCCTATAGTGGAGTGGGTGCAATGAGCTCAGAGGACTTCTCTTGCTTAACAGAAATGAACGCTGATTTCTGGGTGGATGAGCCATTATGGGAACTTAGTGCATGTGAGTTCCCTGCCAGCAATGCTAGCAGCAGGGGGGATCTTAGCACTTCTTTGATGCAAGGTCTACCTTGTGTGTCATTGCTCCTGGCTTCAGAGTCGTACTCTCCATCAACTTCCTCACTGTCTAATGTTTTGACTTAGGCTACTCACTTATTTGAGCATTAGGTACTAAATGCCTTGGGAGATGCTTGCTTTGTGGCTTAAACCTCAGGTCTTTACTGCATTGGACATCTCTGGGTGTTTTGTTCTCTTTCTATTTTGATTCCATGCAAATCATGATCCCTGAGAAATGCTTCGCTGTTCTGGATCATAGTATGTATTAGCTGTTGCCTTTAGTAACTTATTTTCCCTTTGAACTGAGTGGCCTTTTCAAGACCATGCGTATCTTGGCATCTCGGGATTTGCTTATGAACAAAAGGCGTCATTGCGGGGAAACAAAGGATCGCGTCCTAGTCTACCAAAAAAACAGGATCACATCATACTATTGACGTCGTATAGGTTGAGGTACTAAACCATCTTAAGGTCTTATTACAAGCACATATTGTTCGAAATTAATCGACTTTCCTAGATAATTGCTATGTTGTTTTTATAATGATATTCAACCAAGATTATGGAGAATTAAACTGCTTTTGACAAAATCTGAAAATTAAAAAGAACTTGCCTAGATCAAAGCTATGAGAATACTATGTTAAGAATGTTATTTGCTCATGTGGGTCTGCAACGAATTCATCCCTAAGATAAAAACAAACTTGCTCTGATCTTCATTTAGAGAGAATGATTGTTGGGAGATTTGACCCAAATGACTATCTTGTGCATACCAAATGCCTATTAATAAGTCATAAGTTTTCAAGGGGGCCAACAATCTGACCTGATAATTAGTATCGAGGCTGGAGTAGAAAGCTGATTTGATAAGGTCGTATCGCATCCAAACTTTCGGATGCCCAAAAAAGAAAAAGAGTGAAAAAATAAGGGAAAAAAAAAAAGACAGAGTCTCTGTCTCAGAAAAAAGAATCTCTTATCATATAATATCAATAAGTAGAAAGAAAAAGAGATTATTTTAAATGAGCATAAAATAGTTAGATTCGTAGCCTATCTATGGACATTGTTTGGATAATCGAGAATGTGTCACGATTTTGAAAAGGTATAATATTTCAAAAATATCATATTTATTTGAAAACTGATATTCTTTTCCAAAACATCCCAACTCTTTAGAAAGAGGTATCACAATCAAAAAGAGTTTTAAGATTTTTAAATAACTAAAATTTAAAGATAATTTTTTTTGAATAAAACTCCAACATATACTACCTTAAAATCTTAACACGGTTTTTTTTAAAAAAAAAAACAGCTTGAAAGTTTACTAACACTTTTAAACTCGATCTTTTCTTGGTGTAGTAGTGGTCACCTTGCTACCAAAACCACACAACGAGGTTTGGAATTCAATATGTGCTAGTCTTTAACTATCTTCAACTATAGTTCATGTGGAAACATTGTGGGGTAGATGAAAGTGATTAAGCTGGTAAAATATTGCATGCCTGTATCCGATCATTTAGTTTAAAGTATCTGCATGGCACGTCCAAGAAACGTGTATACTTTGTTGTGTAGCTGTAGCATGATTAGACACATGACAAGCTAGCACTTGGTGCAGGATGGTAATTAAAACTGTAGCAACTTGTTGTTATGCATAGTTTCTCTAGATGCCTTGCATTAACTTGCATGGTTCTACTGATGAGATTTTTTAATTTTTGAGATTTATGAGACTTAACCTCTAAGAGCAACATTATAGTTAAGGATATAACTACATCATATAATGTTAATGCAAATATTTGGTTATGGATATAACTACATTATAGTTAAGGTTATTCCAAATATTTGGTTATGCTTACACCAATGAGCTGCAAGCATGACCCATTAGGAAAAGTTTACATGTGGAAGTGGCATCAAATGCAAAATGTTTCCATATATATATATATATATGTGTGTGTGTGTGCGCGCGCGCGCGCGCGCTTCTCAAGTCCTTTTTCATTATGATTGTATGTCTAATTAAATGTTGTATAAGTTGAGTCCTCTGCAAAGAGTTGAAGAGAATGAAAAAATGGGCCAGATGACCCTCTGACCTAATAATTAGTATCGAAGCTGGAGCAGAAAGCCGATTTGATAAGGTCGTATCACACCCAAACTTTCGGATGCCCAAAAAAAAAAAAATAAATAAATAAAAAGAAAGATGGAGTCTTTGTCTTAAAAAAAGAATCTCTTATCATATAATATCAATAAGTAGAAAGAAAAAAAGATTATTTTAAATGAGCCTAAAATAGTTAGATTCATAGCCTATTTATGGACATTGTTCAAATAATCGAGAATGTGTCATGATTTTGAAAAGGTACCATATTTCAAAAATGTCGTACTTATTCGAAAACTGATATTCTCTTCCCAAACATCTCAACTCTTTAGAAAGAGGTATCACAATAAAAAAGAGTTTTAAGATTGTTAAATAACTAAAATTTAGAGATAATTTTTTTTTGAATAAAACTCCAACATATACTACCTTAAATTCTTAACATAGTTCTTAAAAAAAAAAAAAAGCTGCTTGAAAGTTTACTAACACTTTTAAACTCGATCTTTTCTTGGTGTAGCAGTGGTCACCTTGCTACCAAAACCAAACAATGAGGTTTGGAATTCAATATGTGCTAGTCTTTAACTATCTTCAACTATAGTTCGTATGGGAACATTGTGGAGTAGATGAAAGTGATTAAGCTAGTAAAATATTGCATGCCTGTACCTGATCATTTAGTTTAAAGTATCTACATGGCACATCCAAGAAACATGTATACTTTGTTGTGTAGCTCTAGCATGATTAGACACATGGCAAGCTAGCACTTGATGCTGGTTAGTAATTAAAACTATAGCAGCTTGTTGTTCTAAATAGTTTCTCTAGATGCCTTGGATTAACTTGTATGGTTCTGCTGATGAGGTTTTTTAATTTCCAAGATTTATGAGACTTAACCTCTAGGAGCAATATTATAGTTAAGGATATAACTACATCATACAATGTTAATGCAAATATTTGGTTATGGATATAACTACATTATAGTTAAGGATATTCCAAATATTTGGTTATGCTTACACCAATGAGCTGCAAGCATGACCCATTAGGAGAAGTTTGCATGTGGAAGTGGCATCAAATGCGAAATATTTCCATATATATATATATATATATATATATATGCGCAAATCTAATGTTCCTCTATACTTCGCAAGTCCTTTTTCATTATGATTGTATGTCTAATTAAATATTGTATAAGTCGAGTCTTCTGCAAAGAGTTGAAGAGAATGAGAAAATAATGAAAAAAAAATAAAGAATTATTCTTCTTATTCAATGCTCTTAATAAATTGCTAGTGCTCTACATCTTTTTCATGCTTTATGTGGGTGCCTCTTATTTTTCTCACAATTGGCTCTTAGAACTTGTTAGATAATCGATGATGTGGAACAAATATGGATACAAAAAGGAAAAAATATGTGTGTCGATGGATGAATCCTGCCTTTTAAATATTATGGGAGGAAAAGGATGATGTTTAAACTTGAGCATCCTCAAAATTCTCAACCAGCCTAGATTGAGTGTTGGCTAAGGAAATATAAATCATCCCTATGGATAGCAGGTCAATGCTATCAAACAGAATGGTTACGTTGATTGAATTGATAAGGTCACTAGATGTCAATGCATTTTTAGTTTGACTTTCTCACTTCTTGATTCCATATGATAAAAAAGATTTAAAAAGAAAAGGAAGGAAAGAGAGAATGGGTGCACTTAGCTCCATGAAGGAAATTTTGTTTTTGATAATTTTGAGGAATATATGAAAAATAATGGAACATGCATAAGAGACAATTACGACTGTGGTAGAAATATCATTTTATGCATTATATGCTCTACAGTAACCAAAATTCTTGTCCTTTGCCAATTCATCTAAGGACGAGGGAGAACGTCATAGAGATTGGTAAAATTTAGTCTCATAAATTTCTAAACAAACTATGAAATCAACTAGGATTTCTCCTAGCAGCAACTTTTCTTACACTAAAATGGATTTCGTAAAACTACTACGTCCTACGTGCAATGCACACGAGAGGGTAGATAAATAGCTGTGATATTTATGATTGATGAGAAAATTCCATCCTTAATTTCAGTTTGTTTCTCTTCAGAACTTTTCCTAGTCCCTAAAGGCATGAGAAATCTTAATATTTTATTAAAATTTTTAATTTCCTGCTGTGATTCTTCCAATCCAATCTCCAAATAGATGTTTTATTATGTTTTTATTTTGATTATTGTTATGTTATTACTTGATGTGGATGTAAATATGGAGGTTGTGGGCATGGGACAAGGCTTCTCGTTGAATCGCCCAGTTGGTTTGCTGTCTTTGCTATTCTCCATGAAATCACGAATTCTAATCAGGATTAGATATGATAAATCTCGGTTTAAGAGGGACATTTTGGGGTCCTTGTAGTCAATGAATTTTTAATTTTAGTAGATATATTTTCTCTCCTAGCAATCAACCCCTTCATAGCGTTGGTTAGAAATGTAATGACTGCCGCGGACAGTCTTATGGATACTATTTTTGTATTGATCTGGTCCAATGGACGCCGTAATCGCTCTCTATTTAGTCCCACATCGCCTTAATACAAAATAAATAATGCTTCAAGGGACGGAAGTTGCGATGCCGCGTTGCCGAGCTCACCAGCGAGAGCTTGTGACCCGAGCGGGGCAGTGGGTGGTTCGGATGCAAGGTTAACGCCTTTGGGTCTGGGTGCAACAGGGGCGTATGGCTGGCTCGCCCGTTCCAAGTTGGGCAGCTTGATGTGCGGCTTGGGCGAAGGCCTGGGTCGCGCCTCCATTGAAGTGGAAGGGACCGCGTGAGGCTGGCTTCACAGAGCAGCGAAAACCTCCCCCTCTCAACGGTGGAAGGATAACGGGCTGCCGCACCGTGTACCCTCCGCGGCCCACGGGCATACCATTTGCGGACAACCACTTTTTTCCTTTTTTTTTTTTTTTGGTCTTTTCTCCCATTAAATGGCCTATTTATTTACAGGTATTCTCATTTTTCTTTGCAATATTAAATAAATTTTCTTTGCAATCACTTGTGGGATAACTATTCCAGCGGAGACAAAATGTTTCTATTCCAACTTTTAGTGAATTTATATCTGATTATCAGTTATTATTCTGATAGGGTGCGATCTTCTCCTCACCATATTGCCATTTGTTTCATCTTACTTGTTCTCCTCCTGTCTTCACATTATACCACCTCTGTCTCCTTTGGCTCTCATGTACATGCATACCTCTTCCACGTATTCAATAAAATAGGTGGCTCACCCTCCCCTTCGCTCCCCAATAAATAAATAAATAAATAAGTTTGCAAGCTTCATCTCCGGATCTGGACATTTTGGATTGGGTCAATGTCACGTTGAATCTTGACCCGGTAGGATGAGCCACGTACAGTCTGCCAACGAGTTAAGCTGGGCCCAAAATCATGAGCCGAAGAGTGGTTAAGCAGGCTGGGTCTGGCCCGGTCTCAATCCTACGCAATTGCAGACATAGGCAATCAAATTTCTTATGTTCCATTTGTTTAGAAATTCTTTGTGTACCATCCATGGTGTAGAAAATCTAACGCACCACTTCATTCTATTAGACCATATAGCCACCGCTTTGTAGCACATATTTAATATCCGCAGTTCTACTTTTTCGTTTAAAATTTTGAATCACGAAAATATCATTCTTAAAAATTATGACATATCTTCTTAAAAATTATGACAAGACTTCGCAAAAATTATGACATTCCTTTCTTTTTACATAGGATGTCATAATTTTTTCATAGAATATCATAATTTTTGTGAAGGGATGTCATAATTTTTTTGAAAGGGAAGGGATGTCATAATTTTTTTGGAAGGAAAGTCATAATTTTTTATAAAAGGATGTCATAATCCTTTATGAAGTGATGTCATAATTCTGTGAAGGGATGTCATAATTTTTTCAGAAGAGAAAGAGTATCATAATTTTTGTGAAGAAGTGTCATAATTTTTTAAAATGAGTGTTCTATAATTTTTAAGAAGGACATTTTCGTCATTCAAAATTTCAAACGAAAAAATAAAATTATGGATATTAAATGTACGTTGGAAAGTAATGACTATATGGTCCAATAGGATAAAGTAGTGCGCTCCACATCAGATTTTCTACACTGCCGGTGGTGCACAAAGAATTTCTCTCCATGTGTTATGTTCCATCTGAGTACTTATCCCTACCAGACACAAGGCATGTCAAGGATCTCAAAGGCATGAAACATCTTCTTTTTTATGTATGCATACATTGCTCTTTCATATATAGCCCATTGAGCCCTCTATTAATCGAAGGGCCAACAATCTCAAATGAATAGCGATCAATGGTCTGGACATCCAATAGATATGTCATTTGTAAGTGTAATGCCCGATCTAAAATTTGAAGGGCGTTGCGTAAAAGCAAAATAAAGTCAATCAGTTTATAACCTTGGAGCCGAACATTGCAAATAAAACATCCTCTAAGTTTCTAATATACATGAGCTATGTCTTCGATCTTCAGCCTTTTATTTGATGTGCAATCATACGAGCAAAATCAAGTAATAAATAATATTATCAAATTATGAGGCCATAACTATCATCATGCTTCTTTATGGTCAGCCATCATGTACACTTTGTTGGGTAGTTCCAGCATGATGAGACACATGATACGCTAGCACTTAGTGTTGGCATAACAAACAAAACTATAGCATGCTCGGGTTCTCTGCTGTGCACTATGTGGTATGGTGCACAGCACATCGTCCATCGTACGATGAACAGCTGCATGCAAATGTATGTCCGTTGTATGAGATCGTGCATAGCCATCTATTGTATGGATGGAATATACTGTGCATCGCACGATGTGATGCATGGCAGGGGATCCGCAATCAAAATTATAGCATTCCTGTTGTTCTGCATTGTTTCTGTGGATGCTTTGCTATTATAATGTGCATGGCTCTGCTAATCAGTTACATGACCCATTGGTTATGCTTACACCAATGACCAGCAAGTTGCATGGCCCATTAGGTGCAGATGACATGTGGCAGCTGCATCGAACGTGAAGTGCTTTCACGTATATTTGCAGATCTACAATTCCTCTATACTTGTCATGCCCTTTTCATTGTGATTGTATATCTACTTAAATGATATGTAAGTTGAGTCTCGTGTACAGCGTTGAAAGAGAATGAAGGATTAATAAAAACAAACAAAGAACTATGTTTCTTATTCAATACCCTTGATAAATTGCTAGCGCTTCCATCTTTCTTATGCTTTGTGTTGCGGTGTTTCTTTGATGAATAGTCGGTAGTCGGTCTGAAGCTGATAAAAGGCTACCCTAATTAGTGAGTGGTGGAATCATCGGAAGATATTGTACCATCATCGGAGAAGATGCACACAGTCAAGGCCGAGACCAAAAGCGATAATGTGAATAAGAGAGATGGTGCTAGACTCCGCTCGGCACCGAAAAGAAGAATTTACAAAATAAGTTCCACCAGAGGTAGCTTCGATGAGGACCCTTCGATGCTCAAGTCAGAAAGATGGTTCGAGAGGAAAGAGTGACAGAGTCTCTAGGTCGCAAAAATAGTGTGTGCATGCCCTCCTCTTTTTGGAGAGGTTTCTGCTTACCTCAATTTATAGAAGGAGCAAAATGAATGGTGAGGGATAGATGATCATGTCGATCATATCTTATCATATAGTGCTGCACGGTGCCGTGTGGACATCTTTAAATATTGATGGTGAGCGTGCCTTCTACTCGGCGTGCTTATGGCAGCAGATGCTACCGAGTGTGGGGTATAATAAATGACCCTGTGGGTACATTTAATGAAATCATAGTATCCCATCACGGCACGCAGGCCGACTAGAGTATGATGTCTGAGTGATATGACCTTGATGTGGTCTGTCAGAATCGTATGATGGTCATACTCGGTGCTCAACTAGTCGGCTGAGATCTATGTTGTCAGAGTCTGCAGAATGAGACCGTCGGATTGCCTTGTCCTCGATTGACGTAGTCGGCCGTCAATTGAGTATGGCCTCAGTCACAGACCGAGCGTCGTTGGGTGCCAGAAGCCGTGGATGGTATATTAATCTTAGTCGGACTGGTGCCGATCAGAGAGAGCAGCCTTTCGTCGGTTGGGTATCCACGTCGGTGCCCGACGTCGACCCTACCAATTAGGACCCGTCAATCCGAGCCGGATTTATTAACGGTGGCTTAGTTAGTGTAGCTTCTTTGATCAGCTCAGATACGAGAAGGCTGGATAGTCGGCTAAGCGATGGAGATCTACCCCAATATTTTTCATGACTGCCTCTTATTTTTCTCACATTTGCCCTTAGGGCCCATGAGGGAAGGGCTCAAATCCTCTGCAGTGTAGAATTTGTATTGAAAAGGACCGTGCAGTGGTAGATTGGTGCCATATGAAGTCCTTTTGGTTCGGTGGCTTTAATAATGAGAACCAATATCTAAGCTTACGGCGAAAAGTAACAACACTATCTTCTCTTCTCTCCTCTTTTCCTTCCGGGAAGAAAGACTTATATGGCTGCTTCCTCAAAGAAGCCATAGATAAGGAGCATAAGAAAGAAAGATGTATAACTCTCATCATTGAGAGAGAATAGCAAGGGCTCAGATCCCTTGTTGAGAAGGAAGACACGATTATTACCTTTTGGGAGCCATTGATGAGGAACGCTATTGAAAGAAGATTATTGAAGGAGATATGAGGCAAGAAGAAAAGTAAGGGCTCGAATCACTTGACAAAAAGAAAGGCAAGGATGCCATCTCAAGAAAGCTATAGATGAGTAGCATTATCGAGAGAAGAAGAGCGACAGTGGCGGAGCCTGACATCAAATATTGAGAGGACAAAAAAATAATTTACTCTTGGAAAAGAGTTATGGCTCGGATTTTTGGGGGGCTTGGAAAAGAGATGTATGGGATTGTACTCTTGGAAGGACATCATTATGTTTCGAGTTGGTTCTTATTAGCTGAATATTATGTCAAAAAAGAACTTCATGTAATGCTGATGTACCATTGCCCAGCTTGCTATGGTGCAAATTTTACACCTTCGAGGATCCCAACTCATGAGGTAACTGATGAAGTGGAACAAATACGGATGCTAAAACAAAAAAATAATTGTATTGATAGATAAGACGAATCTTACCTTTTAAGTGTTAGGGAAGGAAATGGATGATGTTTAACTTGAGTACCCTCAAGATTTTCAATCAGCCTAGGTTGAGTACTGGCTAAAAAAAATATAAAATCATCCTCAGGATAGCATGTCAATGCTATTAAAAAAAATGGTTACGTGGATTATGCAATTATATTTTGGCTTCCGATTCTATATAATAAAGAAAAAAAAGAAAAGAAAAAAAAGAGAGCAAGAAAAAAGAATGAAAGCACTCAACTCCGCAGAGGGAAAACTTTTTTGCTAATTTCAAGAAATTTATGATAAACAAGAAAACATGTATTAGAGGGACGATTACAATTATGGTAGAAATATCATTTTATGCAATGTATGTACTACAAGAAGCAAAATTCTTGGCTCTATTGTCAATTCATACAAGGATGAGGGAGAATATTGTAGAGATTGCTACACAATTTGTCTAATGAATTTCTAGAAAAACTATTAGGCCAATGTAAAACTAATACTAGTGGATGTATATTTTCTATAAGCTAGTTTAATAGGATTTTGTTCCATTACTTCCTTTTTACTTTTAATACTCTTCAATGTAGATGTTATCCATATGATTAAAGATTGTTCCTAGCAGCAGCTTTACTTATGGTAAAATGGATCTCATACTACTACTATGTATAAGATATATCCCTTATGCATGCTTTTATTCCTACTTTTTCTGCCACATAAATATAATTTAGACTAATTTCAAAAATATAGCCAAGTACAAAATAGTAGTCACTTGTGGGATAATAATTCCTATGGAGGCAAAATGTTTCAACTCCAACTTTTTGGTGAATTTACATCAGATTATCAGTTTTTTTTTTTTTTTGTCATCAGATTATCAGTTATTGAATCCTTTAGTATAAAAGCATTGCTAACCAAGTTGCAAGCTTCATGGAGCATATTTGCAAGCCGGACCTGGACATTTTGGATTGGGTCAATGTCATGCTGAATCCTGGCTCAACTTTTGGTCTAAAACCTTTTCATAGGCCTGACCAAGGTTGACCTAATTCGGTCAGCCAACGAGTTAATCTTGGGTCCAAATTTATGAGCCTAAAGGTAAGAAAGCCGAGCACCCTGCCCATTTGCAGACATAGGCAGTCAACAGTCTCTAATACTCAAATGTGTTATTAGCTAGTCTGATGTCCAATTCCAAATGCAACAAGGTCATAGTTGCACACTGTCATCAAGCAATAAATAAATGTTAACAAATTATGAGGCTATAACTATCATCATGAGGGATGGTAGGTTCCCCTATCCCAATGCGTCCAAACGCCCCTTTCCCACCATGTCCCGAGGAAAATTTGCACACACCCCTCTATTCTGTATCCTGTGCTCCCTCCCTCCTCCAACATCAACTTCAGTTGGTCACCCCAATTGCAACAATGGAGACCATTTCCTGTTCCTGTCTCAGCTATCAAAGGCCAAGCCACTGACTCCCACCAACCCATCACAGTCCTCTGATTACCATGAGATGTGTTCCATCATGTTATGTTAGCTGCATGTAATAATTTATGAGGTTAAACACTCTATGGAGAAATGGAAGTCCTTCAACAACATGAATACCTTCATATAACGAAAACCTATGGTGATCTAGTCCTTGTGGAGGCTTAAGGTTGAAGTTGATACAGATGGTTTTGATGGAAAAGAGAGTAGCAGCTTGCTCGGCAATTCAATCTAGCATGACTGAAAATAATAAGTGCTTGCATCATAAATGATACATCCCCCAAAAGTTTTCATGTAGGACCCATACTTCTAGTCCTATACAGTGGATTAGGCCATCCATTTAGTCATCGCTCTATCAACCAAATTCTATCCAACCCAAATTTTGTGGAGAGAAAGAAAAAACCTCCATAGATTTTATTTCTTCCTACAAACCAAAGATTAGGATTCGAGGGGGTTTGGATAGATTCTTAGAAATGCAAGCTAGATGAGCCAATAGATCTGATTCCTATAGGATTTTTAGTTTAATCCTATAAAAATATTCAAAGAGATCTTTTAGAAAAAAAATTCATGTAGTATGATGATGATATTGGATGGATATCTGACCAGGACACCACCTCTCAGAATCTTTTCAGTACCACGCGATGCAGCAGAAAGAAAGAAGAAATAAAAAAAAAACAATCAAAATACATTGATTAGCCACAAAAAGGCTCGCCTCCACGGGGCATGCAAATTTCACTATGAAAAAAAAATTTACAAGAGGAGATCTCACCCTTAACCCTCGTACACCCAATTTCTCTCTCACCAGAAGTTTTTCTCACAAAAGCTCTCTCTTTTGGAAGACCCCCATAAACCCCTGAAGTGACTGGCGTCGGCTGTCCAAGAGCTTCTTGCTCCTTCTCTCTCAGCAACACGCGCTTCTTTCTCTCCTCACGGATTCTGTATGGTGCGTCCACGACAAAAAAAAAATAGACTGCACCTTCTGTTTCACCGATCAGACCCTATTTAAAGGGCTTAAACCTAATTAGAGAGGGATTAGGAGTCCTAAACAAAGCCAAATCAAGCCCCAAGTCGTTGGATCAAGACCGGAATGTCCATGAGCCGTCCGATCACGATCGGTCTATGAAATAGTGCCATGATCCATGCGAAACGCCTGGGAAATGCCTAGGTGGTCCATGCAGTCCGCCATGGACCGCCCAATCCATCATGGACTGGGGTACAGGCCCAGGCGCAACGCCTAGGCCTGGGCTGGCCCGCGCGTTCGGGCCTGGGCTGCACCCGCGTTGGGCACCTGGGCCCGGGCCGCGCCCTGCGTGCCTGCACGTGGGCTGGGCAGCGCGCCCGCGCATGGGCTGGGCCGCGTGCCCGAGCCGCGCGTCCCGCATGTTGGCCCCGCCTGGGCAGTGCTCCACCGCCTGCAGCCGCACCGCTGCCGCTCCGCCAGCCCACCGTCGGTGATCCTCCATCGCCTCGGGTCTCGTGCCGACTTCAAAAGCACGTATCTTCTCCGTCCGAGGTCCGTTTGGGGTGATCTTGATCTCGAGGTGGTCTTGATCTCGTTGGACTCCATTTTTCATCGCGAACCTCTCTGTGGGCTCAATATGGATAAAATCTCAAGGCATCAAATCCTAACAATCTTCACCTCAACTCGATATTCGACCTCTTCCTAACTCCGAGAGCTTCTAGATCTCCTCGCCTCCATGTCCTAGGGTAATTATCTGCTGATCATGGATGGGCAAATATGGAAGTCGAGCCAGGCCGCTCGATCCCATCTCCGTCGTATGCTGTACTCTTTCTGACTTGAGACCTACTCGAGGCATTATCCTGCGGCAATAGGAATCTCATCTTGTGATGTCGCCTCTTGTCCTCCTGAGTCTCCTGTCTCGTGCCCGATTTACCTCCACCTGGAGCTCCACCTCGCTCTGGACTCCACCTGGCTCCCGAAGCTCCACCTCGCACTGGGCTCCCCGTCAGGTAATAATATCCTCTGCTCCTATTCTTCCCCTCCAACATAATCTTATCACCGAATAGCACCCTCAGGATTCCTCCACCAGCTACGATCCTGTAGTCTCTCGAATCCAGTCTGCTAAGTGAGATAAGACTCCGTCTGAAATCGGATATATATCGGACCTCCTCCAATCTCCTCATTGCACCATCATGTGTCCTCCAGCTGACCGTTCCAATGCCTCTGATTGTACAGCTCGATCCATCCAGTAAATATACAATGCCCTCACTGTTCTCCAGAGAGTCAAACTGCTCCTCTCTGCAACGTACATGATGGGTGCATACAGAATCTAATATCCACTGCTGAAAAAAAATAGATACCTCATCAGATATCTCTGGGACATCTCCATTTGAATCGCTGCCAGTCGTCGCTGCAGCAGCCACTGTCTAATTTTTGAGTTAAGGGCAATCTCTGGCTAGATGCCCCAACTCCTCACACCAATAACACCTGATTTTGCTCAAGTCCCTCCTAGACTTGGACCGCTCTCGTCGTGATCTCCTGTCGCTCTATCTACCGCCTCCTGCTCCTCCAGAAGCCACCAAAGCTGAGCTACCGCCATCTGAGCTCGAAGCCAGATTCTCCCTCTTGAGAACCTCGTTCTGGAGTATTACCGCGGTGACCTCGTCCATCTTGATGGTGCTTTTTCCCACTAGAAGAGCAGTCATCAAGGACTCGTACGAAGGTGGAAGCGACGCTGGCAAAACCAGCATTCTGGTCTTCTCCTCAACATTTTCACCAATGCTGAGGAGGTCGGTGAGGATCTTCTGAAAGTCGCTTAGATGCTCCTGCACGCTTTGTCCCTCAGTCATCCGCAGTTGGTAGAACTGCGTACAGAGGAAAAGAGTGTTGGTGTGAGACTTCACCAAATACAACTCCTCGAGCTTCGACCACAGCACCGTCGGAGAAATCTCGCTCAGCACATGAATCACCACCTCATCCGCTAGATACATACGGATGGTACTCACTGCCTGTATCTGTAGCCATTTTCAATCCTGCACCTCAATGATGGTCGGCTTCTCATCGCACAAGAGAGCATCGATCAATCTTTATTGGATGAGCACGTCCTTCATCCTTACCTGCCACAAAGAGAAATTGCTCTTACCATCAAATTTATTAATCTCCATCTTGATTGATCCTGTCTTCTCCATCTTCAGTCTTACTCACCACCGCTGCAATCTGCATCTTTGTACCGTCTCACTTTGATACCACTTATTAGGTGGATGTTTGGCCAGGACACCATCTCTCAGAATTTTTTTAGTACCATGCGATGCAGCAGGAAAAAAAAAATAAAATAAAAATAATCAAAATACGTGAATCAGCCACAAAAGGGCTCGCTTCCATGGGGCATGCAAACTTTATTATGAAAAAAAAAATTATAAGAGAAGATCTCACCCTCAATCCTCGTACACCCAATTTCTATCTCACTAGAAGTTTTCCTCACAAAAACTCTCTCTCATGAAAGACCCCCCTGAACCCTGAAGTGACTGGCGTCCGCTGTCCAGGAGCCTCCTGCTTCTTCTCTCTCAGCGACGCGTGCTTCTTTCTCTCCGCACGGATTCCATACGGCACGTCCATGGTAAAAAAAAAAAAAGACCGCACCCTCTGTTTCACCGATCAGGCCCTATTTAATGGGCTTAAACCTAATTAGAGAGGAATTAGGAGTCCTAAATAAAGCCAAATCAAGCCCCAAGCCGTTGGATCAAGATCGGGACATCCCTGGGCCGTCTGATCGTGATAGGTCCACAGAATAGTACTGTGGACTGCGTGAAACACCAGAGAAATACCCAAGCGGTCCACGCGGTCCGCCATGGACCGCCCGGTCCACCATCAACCGGACTACAAGCCCAGGCGCAGCGCCTGGGCTTGGGCCGGCCCGCACGCGCAGGCCTGGGCCGCGTACGCGCATGGGCTGGGCTGTGCGCCCCACATGTTGGCCCCGCCTGGGCCGCGCTCCGCCACCTACGACTGCACCGCCGCTTGCGGCCGCGCCGCCACCGCTCCACCGGCGGTCCTCTACCGCCTTGGATCTCGTGCCGACTTCAAAAGCACGTATCTTCTCCATTCGAGATTCGTTTGGGGTGATCTTGGTCTCGTTGGACTTCATTTTTCATCGCAAACATTGCTGTTAGCTCAATGTGGATTGAATCTCTAGACGTCACATCCTAACAGATGATACATATCTAAAATCAATGAATTAACTGTAACATATACCCAATAAGATTTTCATACAGTAAGAAAGTATACAAACAACACAAACTAAATAATTTTTTCGCAACATGTGTATCGTACACATTTACAGTTTGTAACACAATCTCTAATAGGCATTTTGTTCGAAAAAGAAGTTTATCCCGATTAAAAATATTGCAAAGATGGGAATTTTGAAGTTGATGGTTGGATTTTTTTGAAAGTTATGACCACAAAGTTGCGAATATTTATCTTCCTCCCAACTAAGGCATGGGCTTGGATACAAGAATGTTAGAGGAAGCTTAGAAATTGACCAAATAAAAAGAATGGTAAGGAAGAACCCTATTGGGATGATATGGCATTTGAAATGAAGAATAAGCAAGCCTCTATGAAAATATCTTTGTCAACAAATTTTATAAACCTTGATAACTAGAGACCATTTGAAAGAAAATGGCAAAGTATTTTTGGTTGATTGACAATAAAAAACATATGAAAACAACTAGAGTATAGAACAAAAATTGAAATATGCAAATAGAAAAGGAAAAAATATACAAACAAATAAAAGTGGGAACAAGAGGGGAAAGATAATTTTCTTGAATAAAAAGGCGGTTTAATGTATGAGCCTCCCCTGCAATTGTAAAATCTAGAAGGGTTAGACGTAAGCAGCAATGTCCAGACATGCGGATAGATTGTTTCTATATTTTAAATCCATGACCTCCATGTTATAATAAAGTAATCTTATTTTTGTGCCAAAGCTTCCCTCAAAATAAGTGGGAGCAAAAATAACTATCTTGAATGCTAACACTAAATTTTTCCATATTCTTCTTCCCTAGCAGCTTAACCATGGAACAGAAAACAACTAGGTTAGATGGTCTAACGGCATAAACTAAATCCAATGGGGCATGTTTGATTGTGGGATACTCCTTTATATCTAGGTGATAAAATAGGTGCTTCACAAATATTTTTTTGGTACTTGTTTCATAGTGAAAGCATACCCTACCAAAAAGGCGGAACATAGTGATCACAGTTTAACCTCATTTTTTTTGCTTCAAGTTATTCATTAACCCTCTTAATTCCCCAGTCAAAGGGGCCTGAAATGTGCATGCTGGTATTGTTTTCATTCAAAGTAAAACTTTAAATCAATCTGTTCTTCAATCGCACTTTCCATTCCCTCCTCACTCCTTTCCACTCACAAAACTTCATTCCACCCCCAATGCCACCACCTCCAACCCAACCGCACCAGGCACTGCATCCATGCAAACCACCAATCAGAGTATTCCAAGCCACAGCCAAATGAGCCACTTCACCTTCCAACAGAGTGGCGACAGTAGCACCACCCTTGCCTTCGATTCATCGATGGAGACCAGCATTGATAAAGACTTCCTATTCTCCGACGACAGTAGGTCTGGTTACTTGAGCAGTATAATCTCTGAGTGCTGCCTCAGGTCCTCCCCAAGACACTCTTCCCCCAGCCAGCATAACAACAGCTCGTGTGAGTTCAATGCTCCAATCCTTTTTTGTTATGCCCCGATTCCAGCATCTAGATCGGGCACATGATGGCCATAGATTCTTTAGGGCAAGGCCCTAAAGAATATGCTTGACCTACTATGCACTTCACTGTTCGATCTCAAGTCCCATAGAATTCTTTTGGATTTGAAAAAAAATAGAAAAAGGTGTGAGCTTTATGGGCTCAGCAAGTTATCAATATCTCTGAGAGATCAAACATAACTAATTTTCAAAAAGATAACCATATAACAATAATATATAACAAAATTATTTTTCTTTGAAACATGCCATGCAATTTTATAAATATCCAAAAAAATCGCTCTCAATCTTTGGTGACTATGGCTACGATCTGCCCCGTAACAAGGTTTGAAAAAGACTAGCCTCTGAAAATAAACATGCGGTGCGTTAGTGTATGCTAGCAATCAGCCCCGATTGGCTAGGCCCGAAAGGAACTAGCTCTGATTCATATAGTAATGATTAATCCCATGACAAGGCAAGAGACTAGTTTTAAAATATTACACGATGCATCAGCGTGTGCCAGTGATCAGCTCCAACTGACTAAATCCGAAAGAATTAGCTCTGCCAGCGATCAGTCCCGACTGGCTAGGCCCAAAAGAAATATGTTTCCAACGTGTGAACAATGATCAGTCCCGTTGGCTAAACCCAGATCATAGTCTAGCTTGAGAGTTTTTTTTCTCATGATTTTGTTCACAATCAATTTTTTTATAAATAATGATACTTATTTTTATAACAGTATCAACTCAATTTTTATATAATCTAAAAAGTAATAAAATAATTTTATTCAAAATTTCATGCATCAATGAACATATATAATTTTTTTTCCAGAGATCATACAATATTAATACAAGAAAATTATTTCCTTCCAAAAATTTGTATCACGCAAAAATAATATCATGCTTGATCCAACTTTTCTAAATTACCTTTCATAAATAAATACATAATTGCAAACTATAATAATTTTTAAATATTTTAAATATAAAATTTAATTTTTAAATACGTAAATATGTATATAAAAATAGATCCAGAGATAAGAGGAAACTTGCATTAGTAAAATTCAAGAGTCATGATTTTCGGCATGTGGCTTGATCCTCAGATCCGTGCTTTACTCGATCTAGATCAATATCCTAGATTAGATCTAATACATTGATCAAAAATTAATGAATTAGATTTGATCTAGTAAATCAGTAGAGATACAAATAAAAGAATAATCAAGATCCGATCTATTTGACCTGACTCAACTTACCTGAAAAAAGGAGATGCTCGGCTTACTTCATGATGTGGGTCAGATTATGGGATAAATTTAAATGGATCGGATCCATTTTCTTTTCTTTTCTTTTTCTCTCTTTTTTTCCTATCCTTTTTTTTTCTTTCTCTTGTCTCTTAGATCTCTCGTTCTCTTTCTCTCTCTTCTCTTTCTTTCCCCCTTTCTTTCTTTTCTTTCCCAAGCCGAATTGGTGGCTTTCTTTAAGAAAAACAGGCTGAAGAAGGAGGGGTTGGGTTGGCGATGGCCGACGGCCAAAACAACCAAGCGGTGGCAGTTGAAGCATTGGCAACAACGAAAAATTTCGATCGTGAGAGATACACAAAATATGCAAAGAAAACTGAGAATCCAAGGCTTTTAAGAGGAGTAATGGTAGCGATGCTTGGCTACAGTG
Organism: Elaeis guineensis; assembly: GCF_000442705.2. Lineage (NCBI taxonomy): Eukaryota > Viridiplantae > Streptophyta > Magnoliopsida > Arecales > Arecaceae > Elaeis > Elaeis guineensis. The sequence continues at coordinate 56,745,565 of NC_026006.2, read as the reverse complement.
GCTCAGTGGCTACCAGAGGTGAGGAGAGGTGGAGGATTTGGTGATGGAAATCGATCGAGAGGTGGAGGGTTTATATAGAAGAGGGATTAGAAAGGATAGGATTTTACTTCTCCTCGGATAAAGCTGGATTCTGCCGGCATGATCAATCCAAATTCCTCTCCATCGATATACAACTCCTATCAGATCACACATAGCCCTTATCCTCTACCTATGGCTGCAGATTAATAGGAAACATGGTTCCCCTATTTCACCCAAACTCTTTTCTTCAATGTATTTCTTCATTTTTTTTTCCATGAGTTCCAAAGAAGTCAGCAAAGGATGCCAGCTTCAAGGTGAACCAAGTCCAAAGGGACCGATTATCACATTCTCCCCCCCTTATAAAAATTTCATCATCGAAATATGAGAAATCTAAATCTTCCATAGTTAAAAGTGCTCGGTCCAAAAATTTACTATACCAATTTGTCCGACTTTGGTATTTCTATCTAAAGAACACATGATCACATTACTAATATGCTTGCAAGCAATCTGACCCCTCAGGTCCATCACAATGCTCATGCATATTTTTATACCAAAGCACAAACTCTTTTGAAAAATACTTCATAATTCGGCACCTCCAAGTCAATTTGAAATTTTTGCCTCTTTGATGTACAATCAAAGATCTCGTCTTTTTTCAATCAAAATCTGTGTGATTATCAGATCAAATCTTATTTAGACTAATAAGATTAGCATTACTTAAATGACCAAGACTCTGAGATTGAGATACATACATGTTCATTCAAAAATTAGTTAGGATCAATTAGATGTAGAAGCCTTACAACAAGATTTATTATGAAAATCAATTGTATTTAGAATAGAGCTTGAAATAAATTTTGGCATAAATAGGATGATAAAGTTTCGATCCCACAAAAGATAATGGCCTAGCGAGATTAAAATCAAATAATCAGATGACTGTGAAGGTGGTTATGATTATATAGTAACGGCTTTAAACAACATTGGTTTATCATGAATATAGAAATGATCTTAAAATTGAATCACAAAAATTAAATCCAAGAAGATAAAGTATTGATATCATGATTCCTATGTTGAAGTCGAGATCATAAGGAGGGAATGAATCAAGTAGAATTTGTTTAGATACTTAATAGACCAATTTGATCAGCAATCAACTAACCTCATATGTAAGGTGGTCAAAACTTTCCTTAGCACAATCAATATAGTCTCATCATAACTAGTCTAAGAATTCATCGTACTCACACTTTTTTTTAATGATTAAAAACCTCTTATATTAGAAAATTATAGCTTCCATCATAATAAATTTCAAACTACGATCAATATCTTTGATCAATTTTAAATGACTCAACCATCATACTTCCGCTATGAGACTCTGATTTATATTCTCCATTTTTTTTCTTGATCCTAGATTTAAATTCTATAAAATTCAAGCAAAGATTTTGTTGTCAAATTTATGAGATCATAACTATGTCTCGAGATAATTATCATATTCGTATCATTGTTTGATCAAGATGCTAACTTTCTATCAATTCAAGATTACTATCACATCATATCCGATTAAATTTTCAAAAATAAATCCAATGCTTAGCACAACATAATACAACCAAGCTATATTACTAAAATATATATTTTCTCCTATATCAATTATTTAACCTTGATATCTTCCTCAAAATTTAATCTATGCCAATCTTCTATGCTTTAATCCTAAGGATCATAATTCATATATATAAAGAAAAACTCAAATATTGTGTAACAATTTAATCGACTTTAGACATCCATAATTAATTTGAGATAATCAATCAAAACCCTAAATTCTATCCCACTCTCATCACTAATTTAAGTTCTCATGATCTTTAATTTAAGCTTTGATACCACTCTGTCATGCCCCGAATCCAGCATACAGATCGGGCACGTGATGGACGCACACTCCTTAGGACAAAGTCCTACAGAATATGCAAGGTCTGCTATGCTCCTCACTGTTCGATCTCAAATCCCATAGAATTTTTTTAAATCTAAAAAAAATAAAAAAAAATATGAGCTTTGTGGGTTCAGTAAGTTATCAATATCTCTGAGGGATAAAGTATAACTAATTTTCAGAAAGATAACTATATAACAATAATATATAACAAGATATTTTTTTTTGAAACATACCATGTAATTTAACAAATATCTAAAAAAATTTTCTCTTAGTCTTTGGTGACTACGGCCATGATCAATCTCGTGGCAAGGTCTGAAAGAGATTAGCTCCTGAAAATAAACACGCGATGCATCAGCATTTGCCAGCGATCAGTCCCGATTGGCTAGGCCCGAAAGAAACCAGCTCTGATTCATATGGCTATGATTCACCTCGTGACAAGACAAGAGACTAGTTCTAAAATATACACACAATGCATCAACGTGTGCCAGTGATCAGCCCCAACTGGTTAGACTCAAAAAAACTAGTTCTGCTAGCGATCAGTCCCGACTGACTAGGTCCGAAAGAAGTATGTTTCTGGTATGTAGCCAACGATCAGTCTCATTGGCTAGACCCAGATCATAGTCTAATTAGAGAGTTTTTTTTTAATAATTTCTTTCACAATCAATTTTTTCATAAATAATATTACTTATTTTTATAACAGTATCAACTCAATTTTTATATAATCTAAAAAGTAATAAAATAATTTTTATTCAAAATTTTATGTATCGATGAACATATATAATCTAAAAAGTAATATTAATACAAGAAAATTATTTCTTTCTAAAAATTTGTATCATGCAAAAGTAACATCATGCTTGATCCAACTTTTCTAAATTACTTTTCATAAATAAATACATAATTTCAAACTTCAATAATTTTTAAATATTTTAAATATAAAATCTAATCGTTAAATATGTAAATATATATATATATATATAAATAGATCCAGAGATAAGAGGAAACTTACATCAGTGAAATTCAAAAGTCATGATTTTTGGTACATGGCTTGATCCTCAGATCCATGCTCTACTCAATTTAGATCAAAATCCTAGATCAGATCTAATTCATTGATCAAAAATTAATTAATTAGACTCAATCTAGTAAATCAGTAGAGATACGAATAAAAGAATAATCAAGATCCGATCTATTTACTCTGACTCAACTAACTGGAAAAAGGAGATGCTCATTTACATCATGATGTAGGTCGGTTTATAGGATGAATTTAAATAGCTCGGATCCATTTTCTTTTCTTTTCTTTTTTTCTTCTCTCTTTTTTTTTCTTTCCTTTATTTTCTATCCTTTTTCTTTTTCCTTCTCTTGTCTCTCAGATCTCTCATTCTCTCTCTCTCTCTTCTCTTTCTTTCCCCCTTTCTTTCTTCTCTTTCTCAAGTCGAATTGGTGGCTTTCTTTAAGAAAAACAGGATGAAGAAGGAGGGGTGGGGTTGGCGATGGCTGACGGCCCAAAGGACCAAGCGGTGGTGGTTGGAGCATTGGCAGTGAAAAATCCTGATCGTGAGAGATACATAAAATATGCGAAGAAAACTGAAAATCCAAGACATTTAAGAGGAGTAATGGCAGCGGTGCTTGGCTACGGTGGCTACCGGAGGTGAGAAAGGAGGAGAAAGATGATGGAGGATTTGGTGATGGAAATCAATCGAAAGGTGGAGGGTTTATATAGAAGAGGATTAGAAGGGATCGGGTTTTACTTCTCCTCAGATAAAGCTGGATTCCGCCAACTTGATCAACTCAAACTCCTCCCCACCGGCGTACAACTCCTATCAGGTCACACATAGCCCTTATCCTCTCCCCATGGCTGCAGATTAACAGGGGATATGGTTCCTTTCACCCAAACTCTCTTCTTCGCTGCATTTCTTCATTTTTTTTCGTCGGTTCCTATGAAGTCGGCAAAGGATGCCGGCTTCAAGGTGAACCGGGTCCAAAGGGACCGGTTCTCACATTTCCCCTCTTAACCAAGTTATGAGTCATGGATCTAGCAGTGCCTCCTCTTATTCTGCAACAAATAGGGCATTTTTTGATGCCTATAGTGGAGTGGGTGCAATGAGCTCAGAGGACTTCTCTTGCTTCACAGAAATGAACGCTGATTTCTGGGTGGATGAGCCATTATGGGAACTTAGTGCATGTGAGTTCCCTGCCAGCAATGCTAGCAGCAGGGGGGATCTTAGCACTTCTCTGATGCAAGGTCTACCTTGTGTGTCATTGCCCCAGGCTTCAGAGTCGTACTCTCCATCAACTTTCTCACTGTCTAATGTTTTGACTTAGGCGACTCACTTATTTGAGCAGTAGGTACTAAATGCCTTGGGAGATGCTTGCTTTGTGGCTTAAACCTCAGGTCTTTACTGCATTGGACATCTCTGGGTGTTTTGTTCTCTTTTATTTTGATTCCATGCAAATCATGATCCCTGAGAAATGCTTAGCTGTTCAGGATCATAGTATGTATTATCTGTTGCCTTTAGTAACTTATTTTCCCTTTGAACTGAGTGGCCTTTTCAAGACCATGCGTATCTTGGCATCTCGGGATTTGCTTACGAACAAAAGGCGTCATTGCGGGGAAACAAAGGATCGCGTCCTAGTCTACCAAAAAAACAGGATCACATCATACTATTGACGTTGTATAGGTTCAGGTACTAAACCATCTTAAGGTCTTATTACAAGCACATATTGTTCGAAATTAATCGACTTTCCTAGATAATTGCTATGTTGGTTTTATAATGATATTCAACCAAGATTATGGAGAATTAAACTGCTTTTGACAAAATCTGAAAATTAAAAAGAACTTGCCTAGATCAAAGCTATGAGAATACTATGTTAAGAATGTTATTTGCTCATGTGGGTCTGCAACGACTTCATCCCTAAGATAAAAACAAACTTGCTCTGATCTTCATTTAGTGAGAATGATTGTTGGGAGATTTGACCCAAATGACTATCTTGCGTGTAGCAAATGCCTATTAATAACTCATAAGTTTTCAAGGGGGCCAACAAATGGGCTAGATGTCTCTCTGACCTGATAATTAGTATCGAGGCTGGATTTGATAAGATCGTATCACATCCAAACTTTCGGATGCCCAAAGAAGAAAAAGAGTGAAAAAGTAAGGAAAAAAAAAAAAGACGGAGTCTCTGTCTCAGAAAAAAGAATCTCTTATCATATAATATCAATAAGTAGAAAGAAAAAGAGATTATTTTAAATGAGCCTAAAATAGTTAGATTCGTAGCCTATCTATGGACATTGTTTGGATAATCAAGAAAGGTATAATATTTCAAAAATATCAAATTTATTCGAAAGCTGATATTCTCTTCCCAAACATCCCAACTCTTTAGAAAAGGTATCACAATAAAAAAGAGTTTAAAGATTTTTAAATAACTAAAATTTAGAGATAAATTTTTTTGAATAAAACTCCAACATATACTACCTTAAATTCTTAACACAGTTCTTTAAAAAAAAAAAAAAAACAGCTTGAAAGTTTACTAACACTTTTAAACTCGATCTTTTCTTGGTGTAGTAGTGGTCACCTTGCTACCAAAACCAAACAATGAGGTTTGGAATTCAATATGTGCTAGTCTTTAACTATCTTCAACTATAGTTCATGTGGAAACACTGTGGAGTAGATGAAAGTGATTAAGTTGGTAAAATATTGCATGCCTATACCCGATCATTTAGTTTAAAGTATCTATATGGCACGTCCAAGAAACATGTATACTTTGTTGTGTAGCTCTAGCATGATTAGACACATGACAAGCTAGCACTTGGTGCAGGTTAGTAATTAAAACTATAGCAGCTTGTTGTTCTGCATAGTTTCTCAAGATGCCTTGCATGGTTCTGCTGATGAGGTTTTTTAATTTCTAGGATTTATGAGACTTAACCTCTAGGAGCAACATTATAGTTAAGGATATAACTACATCATATAATGTTAATGCAAATATTTGGTTATGGATATAACTACATTATAGTTAAGGATATTCCAAATATTTGGTTTTGCTTACACCATTGAGCTGCAAGCATGACCCATTAGGAGAAGTTTACATGTGGAAGTGGCATCAAATGCGAAATGTTTCCATATATATATATGCAAATCTATCGTTCTTCTATACTTTGCAAGTCCTTTTTCATTATGATTATATATATATATATATATGCAAATCTACCGTTCTTCTATACTTCGCAAGTCCTTTTTCATTATGATTGTATGTCTAATTAAATATTGTATAAGTTGAGTCCTCTGCAAAGAGTTGAAGAGAATGAAAAAATAATAAAAAAATAAAGAATTATTCTTCTTATTCATTGCTCTTGATAAATTGCCAGTGCTCTCCATCTTTTTCTTGCTTTCCATGGGTGCCTCTTATTTTTCTCACAATTGGCTCTTAGAGCTTGTTAGATGATTGATGATGTGGAATAAATATAGATACTAAAAGAAAAAAAATATGTGTCTCGATAGATAAATCTTGCCTTTTAAATATTAGGGTAGGAAAAGGATGAAGTTTAAACTTGAGCATCCTCAAAATTTTCAATCAGCCTAGGTTGAGTGTTGGCTAAAAAAATATAAAATCATCTCTATGGATAGTAAGTCAATGTTATAAAAAAGAATGGTTACGTTAATTGAATCGATAAGATCACTAGATGTCAATGCAATTTTAGTATGACTTTCTCACTTCTTGATTCTATATAATAAAAAAGATTAAAAAAAAAAAAAGGAAGGAAAGAGAGCAAGAAAGAAAGAATGGGTGCACTCAGCTCCATGAAGGAAAATTTTTTTGGATAATTTCAAGGAACATATGAAAAATAATGGACATGTATTGGGGACGATTATGACAATGGTAGAAATATCATTTTATGCAATATATGCATTACAATAACCAAAATTCTTGTCCCTCGCCAATTCATCCAAGGACGAGGGAGAATGTCATAGAGGTTGCTAAAATTTAGTCTCATAAATTTCTAAACAAGCTATGAGATCAGCTAGGATTTCTTCTAGCAGCAACTTTTCTTACACTAAAATGGATTTCATAAAACTACCACGTCCTACGTGCAATGCACACGAGAGGGTAGATAAATAGTTGTGATATTTATGATTGAAGAGAAAATTCCATCCTTAACTTTCAGTTTGTTTCTCTTCAGAACTTTTCCTAGTCCCTAAAGGCATGAGAAATCATAATATTTTATTAAAATTCTTAATTTCCTGCTGTGATTCTTCCAATCCAATCTCCAAATAGATGTTTTATTATGTTTTTATTTTAATTATTGTTATGTTATTACTTGATGTGGATGTAAATAGGGAGGTTATGGGCATGGGACAAGGCTTCTCGTTGAATCGCCCAGTTGGTTTGCTGTCTTTGCTATTCTCCATGAAACACGAATTCTAATCAGGATTAGATATGATAAATCTCGGTTTAAGAGGGACATTTTGGGGTCCTTGTAGTCAATGAATTTTTAATTTTAGTAGATATATTTTCTCTCCTAGCAATCAAACCCTTCATAGCGTTGGTTAGAAATGTAATGGCTGCCACGGACAGTCTTATGGATACTATTTTTGTATTGATCTGGTCCAATGGACGCCATTGAGGGCCGTAATCGCTCTCTATTTAGTCCCACATCGCCTTAATACAAAATAAATAATGCTTCAAGGGACGGAAGTTGCGTTGCCGCGTTGCCGAGCTCACTAGCGAGAGCTTGTCACCCGAGCGGGGGCAGTGGGTGGTTCGGATGCAAGGTAACGCCTTTGGGTCTGGGTGCAACAGGGGCGTATGGCTGGCTCGCCCGTTCCAAGTTGGGCAGCTTGATGTGCGGCTCGGGCGAAGGCCTGGGTCGCGCCTCCATTGAAGTGGAAGGGACCGCGTGAGGCTGGCTTCACAGAGCAGCGAAAACCTCCCCCTCTCAACGGTGGAAGGATAACGGGCTACCGCACCGTGTACCCTCCGCGGCCCACGGGCATACCATTGCGGACAACCACTTTTTTTTTTTTTTTTTTTTTGTCTTTTCTCCCATTAAATGGCCTATTTATTTACAGGTATTCTCATTTTTCTTTGCAATATTAAATATATTTTATTTGGAGTAATCTCAAATAAAATATATTTAATATATTTTCTTTGCAATCACTTGTGGGATAACTATTCCAGCGGAGACAAAATGTTTCTATTCCAACTTTTAGTGAATTTATATCTGATTATCAGTTATTATTCTGATAGGGTGCTGATCTCAACTCCTAACCATCAGCCCGGTGCGATCTTCTCCTCACCATATTGCCATTTGTTTCATCTTACTTGTTCTCCTCCTGTCTTCACATTATACCACCTCTGTCTCCTTTGGCTCTCATGTACATGAATACCTCTTCCACGTATTCAATAAAATGGGTGGCTCACCCTCCCCTTCGCTCCCCAATAAATAAATAAGTTTGCAAGCTTCATCTCCGGATCTGGACATTTTGGATTGGGTCAATGTCACGCTGAATCTTGACCCGGTAGGATGAGCCACGTACAGTCTGCCAACGAGTTAAGCTGGGCCCAAAATCATGACCCAAAGAGTAGTTAAGCAGGCTGGGTCTGGCCCGGTCTCAATCCTACGCAATTGCAGACATAGGCAATCAAATTTCTTATGTTCTATTTGTTTAGAAATTTTTTGTGTACCATCCACGGTATAGAAAATCTAACGTAGAATGTACCACTTCATCCTATTAGACTATATAGCCACCGTTTTGTAACACGTATTTAATGTCCGCAGTTCTACTTTTTCGTTTAAAATTTTGAATGACGAAAATATCATTCTTAAAAATTATGACATATCTTCTTAAAAATTATGACAAGCCTTCACAAAAATTATTACATCCTTTTTTTTCTATACAGGATATCATAATTTTTTCACATGATGTCATAATTTTTGTGAAGGGATATCATAATTTTTTTGGAAGGAAAAGGATATTATAATTTTTGTGAAAATGTGTCATAATTTTTTATAAAATGATGTCATAATTCTTTATGAAATGATGTCATAATTCTGTAAAGGGATGCCATAATTTTTTCAGAAGAAAAGGGATATCATAATTTTTGTGAAGGAGTGTCATAATTTTTTAAAATGAGTATTCTATAATTTTTAAGAATGATATTTTCGTTATTCAAAATTTAAATAAAAAAATAAAATTATGGATATTAAATGCACGTTGAAAAGTAATGACTATATGGTCCAATAGGATGAAGTGGTGTGCTCCATATCAGATTTTCTACACTGTCGGTGGTGCACAAAGAATTTCTCTCCATGTGTTATGTTCCATCTGAGTATTTATCCCTACTAGACACAAGGCATGTCAAGGATCTCAAAGGCATGCAAACATCTTCTTTTTTATGTATGCATACATTGCTCTTTCATATATAGCCCATTGAGCCCTCTATTAATCGAAGGGCCAACAATCTCAAATGAATAGCGATCAATGGTCTGGACATCCAATAGATATGTCATTTGTAAGTGTAATGCCCGATCTAAAATTTGAAGGGCATTGCGTAAAAGCAAAATAAAGTCAATCAGTTTATAACCTTGGAGCCGAACATTGCAAATAAAACATCCTCTAAGTTTCTAATATACATGAGCTATGTCTTCGATCTTCAGCCTTTTATTTGATGTGCAATCATACGAGCAAAATCAAGTAATAAATAATATTATCAAATTATGAGGCCATAACTATCATCATGCTTCTTTCTGGTCAGCCATCATGTACACTTTGTTGAGTAGTTCCAGCATGATGAGACACATGACACGCTAGCAATTGGTGTTGGCATAACAAACAGAACTATAGCGTGCTCGGGTTCTCTGCTGTGCATTATATGATACGGTGCATAGCATATCATTCATCGCATGATGGATAGCCGCATATGGAAGTATGTTCGTTGTACGAAATCATGTGCAGCCATCCATCGCATGATGAATGGGATGTGCTGTGCATCGCACGATGTGGTGCACAGCAGGGATCCGCGTGGAACTAAAGCATTCTTCTCTCTTCCCCCCCAAAATTATAGCATTCCTGTTGTTCTTCATTGTTTCTTTGGATGCCTTGCTACTACAATATGCGTGGCTCTGCTAATCAGTTACATGACCCATTGGTTATGCTTACACCAATGACCAGCAAGTTGCATGGCCTATTAGGTGCAGTTGACATGTGGTAGCTGCATCGAACGTGAAGTGCGTTCACGTATATGTGCAGATCTACAATTCCTCTATACTTGTCATGCCCTTTTCATTGTGATTGTATATCTACTTAAATGATATGTAAGTTGAGTCTCATGCATAGTGTTGAAGAGAATGAAGGATTAATAAAAAAAAACAAAGAACTACTTTTCTTATTCAATGCCCTTGATAAATTGCTAGTGCTTCCATCTTTCTTATGCTTTATGTTGCATTGTTTCTCCAATGAATAGTCGGTAGTCGGTCTGAAACTGACAAAGAGCTATCCTAATTAGTGAGCAGCGGGATCATCGAAAGATATTGTGCCATCATCGAAGAAGGTGCACACAGTCAAAACCGATACCAAAAGCCATAATGTGAATGAGAGAGAGATAGTGATGGACTCCACTCGGCACCGAAAAAGAAGAATTTATAAAATAAGTTCCATCGGAGGTGACTTCTTTGAGAACCCTCCAATGCTCAAATCAGCGAGATGGTTTGAGAGGGAAGAGTGACAGAGTCTCTAGATCGCAAAAATAGTGTGTGCATGCCCTCCTCTTTTTGGACAGGTCTCCGCTTACCTCAATTTATAGAGCGAGCAAAATGAATGGTGAGGGACAGATGTGTTGGGAATAGTGTCCCAAAGCCAATCGTCAGCCTGTTGACGGTTGTGCTCCTTTTGTATTAATACATGAATTATAAATAAATAAAAGTTATTTTGGTATTTTTTCATCACAAATATTTCATCTTCTAATGAACTCCTGTGTTGTGGTGAAGTCCTTAGGACTATTTAGACTCGACAAAGGAGGATTTGTCGCTTAGTCCTTAAACATGTTCGCGACCAAATGATACGTTGTTACCAAGGACGACAACGTTTATCGAGCATAGGTCGTTGTGTGTCATATGGGTTGGTTGTCCTCATAACCAAAGAGTGTGAAGACACTCCTATGGCATACAGGTGAGATGTAATGGTACATCTGCACTGAACGTGACCAACTCCGGAGCTATTTCTGCTGTCAAGATTTGCTCCGATGGGATATGGGTATAAATGTCCCTCCGACCTGAGACCGCCACGGTGACTTGCAAGCAACTCACTGCACTTAGGCACTGGACTACCTGAATTTCTAATTCAATGACGGAAGGCTGCTGGGTGTAGTCAAGTACTTGACTTGTCGGTGCGTGTGTCAAGATGGGATTGACCACTCCAGTTTAGGAGCTGTGTACAGTCGTGTTTCAATTTAGCAAAACCTTGGCCAGGGTAGTCCTAGTGAGGAGTCACAGGACTAATTGAGTTGAGCACGATTCGGATGATATCATCAGGGTTGACAGTTTAACCCTGAGTCGTCCTAAACACAGGAGTCAAAAGGGATGAATTATACAGTAACCATATTCACGTAGGTTCTGAATGTTGCGATTATGATTATTCGACCTATCCGATCGTCGGGTACCATTGCTAGATGGTCACTTCGATTAGTACAGGAATTGGTTCTTGTGCTACCGGCTTAGGTTCGAACCTGCAGGGTCACACACATTAGTGGTTCCTTTCTGATCAGATGGCTGATTATGAGTCTTATGTGTCTGGAACTCTATGATTGAGAATTAAGATTCTCTGATCATGAGTTCCACACATTTTGGATACCGGGGTCAAAATTTTAAATTTTAAATTTTGAATTTGAAATTTGAACTCTTTGATCAGGGTTTCATATCGATGGTCTCTGATGCCTGATTGCCCATCGGATTTGGACTCAATATTTATGAGAGGTTTAATTAATAATTTGATTGCTAATTAACTCAATTTGATTGAGTAATTATTTTTGGATCAAGTCCAATTGAATTGGATTCAGTTTGGATTGACCCGATTAGGTTAAATGTTGACCTAATCGCTAAGGTAGTTTAGTCCCTGATTTGATCAGGGGTTAGGTTTGGTTAATTCCTAATTTGATTAAGATTTTATTGAGCCTAATTAAGCCTAATTAAGTTAGATTTAATTTATTCTAATTGTGCTTAACCTATTTAGATTAGGTTGGCTCAATTAGGTTCAAACCACCTTGACTTTTTTCCCTGCGCCACCTCACTTCTTCTGTGCATATTTAAATTCACGAGAAGCAACTTCTCATGAATTTTCTCCACGCAGAAGCCATCCCACGCCCACCCTTGTGCGCTAAATATCTGGATAAAAATAAGTTGGTTGGCCATTCAAATTCAAAAGAAAGTTTGAATTTGAATGAGCAACCAACTAATCCATGCGCCATGGTCTTATCTTATGCGCCTCATATTTTACACGAGAAAATATTTCTCGTGTAAACTCTCCATGCACAAATCAACTCACGCCCCTTCTCTTCTCATGCACAAGTGGATAGGGATGAGTTGGTTTTGCATTTGAATTCAAATTTGATTTGAATTCAAATGTGCAACCACTTATCTTTATCCTCTCACGCGGATAAGACACGTTCGATGTTGTTTTAAAAAGAGGAGAAAGGTGGGACATGCATAGAAATTTTAGGAGAGAAACTTTGGGGCGTGAGAAAAGTTTGTGCGCAAGGTGAAGGTTCAAAACCTTCCGAGAGAAAAAGAAAGAAAAGAAAAAAAATTAAGCGCAGGGTTTCTAGTGTGTACCCTAGGGTTTCTACCTAGGGTTTGGGAAGTGAGATTGGTGTGCCACGAGTGTCGTGAGTCCACCAAATTTTAGGGAGAGATCCATCAGCCTCTCAAGCAATCGTGCAAACGATCCAGAGCATCCGAAGAGTCGGCACACATTGATCGAAGGAGTTCGATCAACATCTGCCATCAAAAGGATGAAATCACGAACTAGCATTCGTGAGGAGCTGATCAGACGGAAGCTTCATGTGGACGATCCACAGAGGTCAGACATTTGTGTGGCTGTGACATGACGATCAAAGCCCTCCGATGGTGATCAGATTGCGGTGATCGACTACCCGCAAAAGGTGATGTGTTCTGAACACAGTACTGTAAAAGGTTTACTGATTCAAATTTGAATTTAAATTTAAATGCATGCTGTTGTATCATATTTAGATCCTAGTGTAGGGTTAATTAGTATTAATTAATGAGATTAATTAATAATTCTGCTGTAAAATAGTAATTTTGAAAAAGATTTAAAATTATCATTTTGCCCCTGCACTAAATTTTCGCTACAAGATGATCATGTCGATCATGTTTTATTGTATAGTGCTGCATGGTGCCATATGGGCATCTTTAAATATTGATGGTGAGCGTGCCTTCTACTCGGCGCGCTTATGGCGGCGGACGCTACCGAGTGTGAGGTATAATAAATAACCCTGTGAAAGTATTTAATGAAATCATAGTATCCCATCACGGTACGCAGTTGGTCGAGTAGAATATGATGTCTGAGTGACATAATCTTGATGTAGCCTGTCAGAATCGTATGATGGCCATACTCGGTACTCAACTAATCGGCTGAGATCTGTGTTGTCGGAGTCGGCAGAATGAGACCGTCGGGTTGCCTTGTCCTCGACTGACGTAGTCGGCCGTCAATCGAGTATGAACTCGATCATAGGTCAAGCGCCGTTGGGTGCCAGAAGCCGTGGATAGTATATTAATCTTAGTCGGATTGGTGCCGACCAGAGAGAGCAGCCTTTCGTCGGTTGGATATCCACATCGGTGCCCGACGTCGACCCTACCGATCGAGACCCATCAATCAGAGCCAGATTGATTGGCGGTGGCTTAGTCAGTGTAGCTTCTTTAGTCGGCTCAAATACGAGAAGGCTGGGTAGTCGGCTAAGCGACAGAGATCTACCCCAATATTTTTCATGACTACCTCTTATTTTTCTCACATTTGCCCTTAGGGCTCGTGAGGGAAGGGCTCAAATCCTCTGCAGTGCAGAATTTGCATTGAAAAGGACCGTGCAATGGTAGATTGGTGCCATATGAAGTTCTTTTGGTTCGATGGCTCTAATAATGAGAACCAATATCTAAGCCTACTGCGAAAAGTAACAACACCATCTTCCCTCCTCTCCTCTTTTCCTCCTGGGAAGAAAGACTTATATGGTTGCTTCCTCAAAAAAGCCATAGATAAGAAGCATAAAAAAAAAAGACGTGTAACCCTCATCGTTGAGAGTGAATATCAAGGGCTCAGATCCCTTGTTGAGAAGGAAGACACGATTGTTGCTTCTTGGGAGCCATTGATGAGGAACACTATTGAAAGAAGAAGATTGAAGGAGAATGAGGCAAGAAGAAAAGTAAGAGCTCGAATCACTTAACAAAAAGAAAGGCAAGGATGCTATCTCAAGAAAGCTATGGATAAGTAGCATTATCGAGAGAAGAAGAGCGATAGTGGCGGAGCCTGACATCAAATGTTGAGAGGATAAAAAAATAATTTATTAATAATTTTTTAAATAAAATATTTTATAATAAATAATAAAATAAATATATATATATTCAAAAATATTATAAAAATATTAATAAATATTTAATTTTATGTATAAATAAATATAAATAAAAAAATATTATCTTATGCCATCAGCAAAATGATTTTGATTGTGTAAAAATCTCAATAATCTCCTCTACGTTAAAGATTAAAGAATAAATAAAAGATTAAAGAATAAATAAATAATAATTTTTTAAAAAAATTATTATTTTAAATCAAAAAATTAATAAATAAATTAATTATATAATTTTTTTGAAATTAATGGATTCATAATATGTATAAGACTGAAATATTGAAGAGATCATCATATATATATATATATATATATATATTTTAAAATTTTTTGATCAATCACCCCTCTCATCTCCCTTATGCTCTGCCACTGAAGAGAGATCAAAGGGAATAGAGGGGAGAAGAACAGTAGGGGCTTCGATCTCTCATTGAGAAGAATTACACGGGTTGCCTCAGAGATGAGGAGCACAGTTGACAGATAAAGAGAAATTGAAGGGAGGAGAGGCAAAAAGAGTTATGGCTCGGAATTTTGGGGGGCTTGGAAAAGAGATGTATGGGATTGTACTCTTGGAAGGACATCATTATGTTTCGAGTTGGTTCTTATGAGCAGAATATTATGTCAAAAAAGAACTTCATGTAATGCTGATCTACCATTGCACAGCTTGCTATGGTGCAAATTTTGCTCCTTCGAGGATCCCAACTCATGAGGTGACTGATGAAGTGGAACAAATACGGATGCTAAAAGAAAAAAATAAGTGTATTGATAGATAAGATGAATCTTACCTTTTAAGTGTTAGGAAAGGAAATGGATGACATTTAACTTGAGTATCCTCAAGATTTTCAATCAGCCTAGATTGAGTTATACCATCATTGAAGAAGATGCATACAGTCAATACTGAAACCAAAGACAATAATGTGAATGAGAGAGAGATGGTGTTAAACTCTGCTCGGCATCGAAAAAGAAGAACCTGCAAAACAAGTTCCACCAGAGGTGGCTCTGACAAGGATCCTCCAATGCTCAAGTCAGCAAGATGGTTCAAAAGAGAAGAGTGACAGAGTCTCTAGGTTGCAAAAATAGTGTGTGCATGCCCTCTTCTTTTTGGAGAGATCCCCGCTTACTTCAATTTATAGAGGGAGCAAAATGAATGGTGAGGGACAGGTGATCATGTCGATCATATTCTATCGTACAGTACAGCATAGTATTGTGTGGGCATCTTTAAATACTGATGGTGAGCGTGCCTTCTACTCGGCGCATTTATGACGGCGGACGCTACCGGATGTGGGGTATAATAAATGATCCTGTGGGCACATTTAATGAAATCATAGTATTCCATCACGACGCATAGCTAGCCGAGCAGAATATAGTGTCTAAGTGACATGATCTTGATGTCGCCTGTCATAATCGTATGATGGCCATATTCGGTACTCAGCTAGTCGGCTAAAATCCGTGTTGTCGAAGTCGGCAGAATGAGACCGTCGGATTGCCTTGTCCTCGATTGACGTAGTCAATCATTAATCGAGTATGAACTCGATCACAGGCCAAGCGCCGTTGGGTGTCAGAAGCTGTGGATGGTATATTAATCTTAGTCTGATTGGTGCTGACTAGAGAGAGAAGCTTTTAGTCGGTTGGGTATCCATGTCGGTGTCCAACGTTGACCCTATCGATCGAGACCTGCCAATCCGAGCCAGATTGATTGGTGGTGGCTTAGTCAATGTAGCTTCTTTGGTCGGCTCAGATACAAGAAGGCTGGATAATCGACTCAATGACGGGATCTACCCCAATATTTTTCATGACTGCCTCTTATTTTTCTCACATTTGCCCTTAAGGCCCGTGAGGGAAGGGCTCAAATCCTCTGCAGTGTAGAATTTGCACTGAAGAGGACCGTGCAGTGTAGATTGGTGCCATATGAAGTGCTTTTGGTTCGATGGCTCTAATAATGAGAACTAATATCTAAGCCTACTGCGAAAAATAACAACACCATCTTCCCTCCTCTCCTCTTTTTCTTTTAGGAAGAAAGACTTACATGGCCGCTTCCTCAAAGAAGCAATAGATAAGGAGCATAAGAAAGAAAGATGTGTAACCCTCATCGTTGAGAGAGAATAGCAAGGGCTCAAATTTCTTGTTGAGAAGAAAGACACGATTATTGCTTATTGGGAGCCATTGATGAGGAACACCATTGAAGAAAAAGATTGAAGAGGATATGAGGCAAGAAGAAGAGTAAAGGCTCGAATTCCTTGACAAAAAGAAAGGCAAAGATGCCATCTCAAGAAAGCTATGGATAAGTAGCACTATCGAGAGAGGAAGAGAGACAGTGGCGGAGTATGACATCAAATGTTGAGAGGATAAAGAAATAATTTTTTAAATAAAATATTTTATAATAAATAATAAAATAAAGATATATATATTCAAAAATATTATAAAAATATTAATAAATATTTAATTTTATATATAAATAAATATAAGTAAAAAATATTATCTTACACCATCTGTAAAATGATTTTGATTATGTAAAAATCTTAATGATCTCTTCCATATTAAAGATTGAAGAATAAATAAAGGGTTAAAGAATAAATAAATAATTATTTTTTTAAAAAAAATTTATTATTTTAAATAAAAAATTAATAAATAAATTAATTATATAGTTTTTTTTTAAATTAGTAAATTTATAATATATTTAAGTCTAAAATATTGAGAAGATCATCATATATATATATATATATATATATATATATAAATATATATATATAAATATATATATATATATATAATAAATATTTTAAATTTTTTTGGAGAGCCAGTCGCCTTTGTGATCTCTCTTACGCTCTGCCACCGAAGAGAGATCAAAGGGAATAGAGGGGAGAAGAACAGTAGGGGCTTCGATCTCTCATTGAGAAGAATTACGCAGGTTGCCTCAAAGATGAGGAGCACAGTTGAGAGATAAAGAGAAATTGAAGGGAGAGGCAAAAAGAGTATGGCTCGGATTTTGGGGGGCTTGGAAAAGAGATGTATAGAATTGTACTCTTGAAAGGATATTGGTGTGGGTACAGTGCTGCTTGCCGAAGCGTCGAGTTGGTTTTCTGTCTCTGCGATTCTCAGTGCAAGCATTAATCCTAATTTGTATTAGATATGATAAATCTCGGTTTAAGGGGGACTTTTTGGTGAGTTTTTAATCCAAGTAGAAATTTTTATACTCCTAACCATGGGCACTCTTATGGATACTGTTTGCGTATTGGGGCCATAATTGCAGTAGGGGAGCCGCTCTATTTAGTCCCATATCGCTGGTTTAGAAAATAATATAATATTTTAAGAGAGAGAAGTCTCGCACTTTGTATCGCCGAGCTCGGTGACGCGAGCTTGTAACCCACATTGGGGCAATGGGTGGTTTGGACACTGGTTTGCGCCTATTGGTCTGGGTGCACTTGGGTCAATTACAAAAGTTGTAGCTTTTATTCCTATTTTCTCTGCTAGAGTAATTACAAAAGTTGTAGCTTTTATTCCTATTTTCTCTGCTAGAGTAATTTCAAAGGCATTTAGCATATACCCTTCATGCCTGCTTGATATATTTTTGCTAGGTATAACTACTCTCGGACTTATAGGTATGTATAAGATATACCCTTTATGCATGCTTTTATTCCTACTTTCTCTGCCACATAAATATAATTCAGAGTAATTTCAGCCAAGTACAAAATAGTAGTCACTTGTGGGATAATAATTCCTATGGAGGCAAAATGTTTCAACTCCAACTTTTTGGTGAATTTACATCAGATTATCAGTTTTTTTTTTTTTTGTCATCAGATTATCAGTTATTGAATCCTTTAGTATAAAAGCATTGCTAACCAAGTTGCAAGCTTCACGGGCATATTTGCAAGCCGGACCTGGACAGTTTGGATTGGGCCGATGTCATGCTGAATCCTGGCTCAGCTTTTAGTCTAAAACCTTTTCATAGGCCGGACCAAGGTTGATCCAATTCAGTCGGCCAACGAGTTAATCTTGGGTCCAAATTCATGAGCCTAAAGGTAAGAAGGACGAGCACCCTACCCATTTGCAGACATAGGCAGTCAACAGTCTCCAATACTCAAATGTGTTATTAGCCAGTCTGATGTCCAATTCCAAATGCAACAAGGTCATAGTTGCATATTGTCATCAAGCAATAAATAAATGTTAACAAATTATGCGGCTATAACTATCATCATGAGGGACGGTAGGTTCCCCTATCCCAATGAGTCCAAACACTCCTTTCCCACCATGTCCCGAGGAAAATTTGCACACACCCCTCTATTCTGTATCCTGTGCCCCCCCCTCCTCCAACATCAACTTCAGTTGGTCACCCCAATTGCAACAATGGAGACCATTTCCTGTTCCTGTCTCAGCTATCAAAGGCCAAGCCACTGACTCCTACCAACCCATCACAGTCTGATGATTACCATGAGATGTGTTCCATCGTGTTATGTTAGCTGCATATAATAATTTATGAGGTTAAACACTCTATGGAGAAATGGAAGTCCTTCAACAACACTAATACCTCCATATAACGAAAACCTATGGTGATCTGGTCCTTGTGGAGGCTTAAGGTTGAAGTTGATACAGATTGTTTTGATGGAAAAGTTTGCTTGGCATCATAATACCACTTGGTGAGTGGCAGCTTGCTTGGCAATTCAATCTAGCATGGCTGAAAACAATAAGTGCTTGCATCATAAATGATACATCCCTCAAAAGTTTTCATGTAGGACCCATACTTCTAGTCCTATACAGTGGATTAGGCCACCCATTTAGTCATCGCTCTATCAACCAAATTCCATCCAACCCAAATTTTGTGGAGAGAGAAAAAACCTCCATAGATTTTATTTCTTCCTACAAACCAAAGACTAGGACCTGAGTGGGTTTGGATAGTTTCTTAGAAATGCAAGCTAGATGAGCCAATAGATCTGATTCTTATAGGATTTTCAGTTTAATCCTATAAAAATATACAAAGAGATCTTTTAGAAAAAAAATTCATGTAGTAGGATGATGATACATATCTAAAATCAATGAATTAACTATAACATATACCAAATAAGATTTTCATACAGTAAGAAAGTATACAAACAACATAAACCAAATAATTTTTTCGCAATGTGTGTATCATGCACATTTACAGCGTGTAACACAATCTCTAATAGGCATTTTGTTGGAAAAAGAAATTTATCCCTACTAAAAAAATTGCGAAGATGGGAATTTTGAAGTTGATGGTTGGATTTTTTGAAAGTTATGACCACAAAGTTGCGAATATTTATCTTCCTCCCAACTAAGGCATGGGCTTGGATCCAAGAATGTTAGAGGAAGCTTAGAAATTGCCCAAATAAAAAGAATGGTGAGAAAGAACCCTATTGGGATGATATGGCATTTGAAATGAAGAACAAACAAGCCTTTATGAAAATATCTTTGTCAACAAATTTTATAAACCTTGATAACTAGAGACCATTTGAAAGAAAATGGCAAAGTATTTTTGGTTAATTGACAATAAAAAATATATGAAAACAACTAGAGTATAGAACGAAAATTGAAATATGCGAATAGAAAAGGAAACATTATACAAACAAATAAAAGTTGGAATACGGGGGAAAAGATAATTTTCTTGAATAAAAAGGTGGTTTAATGTATGAGCCTCTCCTGCAATTGTAAAATCTAGGAGGGTTAGACGTAAGCAGCAATGTCCAGGCATGCAGATAGATTATTTCTATATTTTAAATCCATAACCTCCATGTTATAATACAGTAATCTTATTTTTGTGCCAAAGCTTCCCTCAAAATAAGTGGGAGCAAAAATAACTATCTTGAATGCTAACACTAAATTTTTTCATATTCTTCTTCTCTAATAGCTTAACCATTGGACAGAAAACAACTAGGTTAGATGGTCTAACAACGTCAACAAAATCCAGTGGGGCGTGTTTGATTGTGGGATACTCCTTTATATCCGGGTGATAAAATAGGTGCTTCACAAATATTTTTTTGGTACTTGTTCCATAGTGAAAGCATGCCCTACCAAAAAGGCGGAATATAGTAATCACGGTTTAACCTCATTTTTTTGGCTTCAAGTTATTTATTAACCCCCTTAATTCCCCAATCAAAGGGGCCTGAAATGTGCATGCTGGTGTTGTTTTCATTCAAAGTAAAACTTTAAATCAATTTGTTCTTCAATCACACTTTCCATTCCCTCCTCATTCCTTTCCACTCACAAAACTTCATTCCACCACCAATGCCACCGCCTCCAACCCAAGCACACCACCTCATTGGCACTGCATCCATGCAAACTACCAATCAGAGTCTTCCAAGCCACAGCCAAATGAGCTGCTTCACCTTCCAACTGAGTGGCGACAGTAGCACTACCCCTGCCTTCGGTTCATTGGTGGAGACCGACATCAATAAAGACTTCCTATTCTTCGACGACAGTAGGTCTGGTTACTTAAGCAGTATAATCCCTGAGAGCTGTCTCAGGTCCTCCCCAAGACACTTTTCCCCCAACTAGCATAACAACAGCTCGTGTGAGTTGAATACTCCAATCCTTTTCTGTCATGCCCCGAATTCAGCATCTAGATCGGGCACACACTCTTTAGGACAAGGCCCTAAAGAATATGCTAGACCTACTATGCACCTCACTGTTCGATCCCAAATCCCATAGAATTCTTCTAGACCTGAAAAAAACAAAAAAAGATGTGAGCTTTATGGGCTCAGCAAGTTACCAATATCTCTAAAGGATCAAATATAACTAATTTTCAGAAAGATAACCATATAACAATAATATATAACAAAATAATTTTTTTTTGAAACATGCCATGCAATTTTATAAATATCAAAAAAAAATTCTCTCTCAATCTTTGGTGACTACGGCCACTATCTGCCCCGTAACAAGGTCCAAAAAAGACTAGCTCTCAAAAATAAATACGCGATGCATCAACGTGTATCAGCAATCAATCCCGACTGGCTAGGCCCAAAAAAAACTAGCTCTGATTCATACAGCTATGATTCATCCCATGACAAGACAAAAGATTAGTTTTGAAATATACACAAGATACATCAACGTGTGCCAGTGATCAGCTCCAACTAGCTAGGCTCGAAAGAATTAGCTCTGTCAGCGATCAGCTCTGACTAGCTAGGTCCGAAAGAAATATGTTTCCGACATGTGAACAACAATCAGTCCCGTTGGCTAGACCAGATCATAGTCTAACTTGAGAGTTTTTTTTTTCTCATGATTTTTTCAACTCAATTTTCATATAATCCAAAAGGTAATAAAATAATTTTTATTTAAAATTTCATGCATCAATGAACATATATAATTTTCTTTCCAGAGATCATATAATATTAATACAAGAAAATTATTTCTTTCCAAAAATTTGTATCATGTAAAAGTAACATCATGCTTGATCCAACTTTTCTAAATTACTTTTCATAAAAAAATACATAATTTAAAACTTCAATAATTTCTAAATATTTCAAATATAAAATTTAATTTTTAAATACATAAATATGTGTATAAAAATAGATCCAAAGATAAGAGAAAACTTGCATCAGTGAAATTTAAAAGTTATGATTTTCGGCATGTGGCTTGATCCTCGGATCCATGCTCTACTCGATCTAGATCAATATCCTAGATCAGATCTAATTCATTGATTAAAAATTAATTAATTAGACTCAATCTAGTAAATCAGTAGAGATACAAATAAAAGAATAATCAAGATCCGATCTATTTGCTCTGACTCAACTAACCTGAAAAAAGGAGATGCTCATTTACATCGTGATGTAGGTCGGTTTATAGGATGAATTTAAACAGCTCGGATCCATTTTCTTTTCTTTTCTTTTTTCTTCTCTCTTTTTTTTTCTTTCCTTTTTTTCTATCCTTTTTTTTTCTTCTCTTGTCTCTCAGATCTCTCGTTCTCTTTCTCTCTCTTCTCTTTCTTTGCCCCTTTCTTTCTTCTCTTTCTCAAGCCGAATTGGTGGCTTTATTTAAGAAAAACAGGATGAAGAAGGAGGGGTGGGGTTGGCGATGGCCGACGGCCCAAAGGACCAAGCGATGGTGGTTGGAGCATTGGCAGCGAAAAATCCTGATCGTGAGAGATACATAAAATGTGCGAAGAAAACTGAGAATCCAAGACATTTAAGAGGAGTAATGGCAGCGGTGCTTGGCTATGGTGGCTACCGGAGGTGAGAAAAGAGGAGAAAGACGATGGAGGATTTGGTGATGGAAATCGATCGAGAGGTGGAGGATTTATATAGAAGAGGATTAGAAGGGATCAGGTTTTACTTCTCCTCAGATAAAGCCGGATTCCGCCAGCTTGATCAACTCAAACTCCTCCCCACCGGCGTGCAACTCCTATCAGGTCACACATAGCCCTTATCCTCTCCCCATGGCTGCAAATTAACAGGGGATATGGTTCCCTTGTTTCACCCAAACTCTCTTCTTCACCTCATTTCTTCATTTTTTTTCGTCAGTTCCTATGAAGTCGGCAAAAGATGCTGGCTTCAAGGTGAACCGGGACCGGTTCTCACATTTCCCCTCTTAACCAAGTTATGAGTCATGGATCTAGCAGTGCCTCCTCTTATTCTGCTACAAATAGGGCATTTTTTGATGCCTATAGTGGAGTGGGTGCAATGAGCTCAGAGGACTTCTCTTGCTTCACAGAAATGAACGCTGATTTCTGGGTGGATGAGCCATTATGGGAACTTAGTGCATGTGAGTTCCCTGCCAGCAATGCTAGCAGCAGGGGGGATCTTAGCACTTCTCTGATGCAAGGTCTACCTTGTGTGTCATTGCCCCAGGCTTCAGAGTCGTACTCTCCATCAACTTCCTCACTGTCTAATGTTTTGACTTAGGCTACTCACTTATTTGAGCATTAGGTACTAAATGCCTTGGGAGATGCTTGCTTTGTGGCTTAAACCTCAGGTCTTTACTGCATTGGACATCTCTGGGTGTTTTGTTCTCTTTCTATTTTGATTCCATGCAAATCATGATCCCTGAGAAATGCTTAGCTGTTCAGGATCATAGTATGTATTAGCTGTTGCCTTTAGTAACTTATTTTCCCTTTGAACTGAGTGGCCTTTTCAAGACCATGCGTATCTTGGCATCTCGGGATTTGCTTATGAACAAAAGGCGTCATTGCGGGGAAACAAAGGATCGCGTCCTAGTCTACCAAAAAAACAGGATCATATCATACTATTGACGTTGTATAGGTTCAGGTACTAAACCATCTTAAGGTCTTATTACAAGCACATATTGTTCGAAATTAATCGACTTTCCTAGATAATTGCTATGTTGTTTTTATAATGATATTCAACCAAGATTATGGAGAATTAAACTGCTTTTGACAAAATCTGAAAATTAAAAAGAACTTGCCTAGATCAAAGCTATGAGAATACTATGTTAAGAATGTTATTTGCTCATGTGGGTCTGCAACGAATTCATCCCTAAGATAAAAACAAACTTGCTCTGATCTTCATTTAGTGAGAATGATTGTTGGGAGATTTGACCCAAATGACTATCTTGCGCATAGCAAATGCCTATTAATAAGTCATAAGTTTTCAAGGGGGCCAACAAATGGGCCAGATGTCTCTCTGACCTGATAATTAGTATCGAGGCTGGAGTAGAAAGCCGATTTGATAAGGTCGTATCGCATCCAAACTTTCGGATGCCCAAAAAAGAAAAAGAGTGAAAAATAAGAAAAAAAAAAAGAAGACGGAGTCTCTGTCTCAGAAAAAAGAATCTTTTATTATATAATATCAATAAGTAGAAAGAAAAAAAGATTATTTTAAATGAGTCTAAAATAGTTAGATTCATAGCCTATTTATGGACATTGTTTGGATAATCGAGAATGTGTCACGATTTTGAAAAGGTATAATATTTCAAAAATATCATATTTATTTGAAAACTGATATTCTTTTTCAAAACATCCCAACTCTTTAGAAAGAGGTATCACAATCAAAAAGAGTTTTAAGATTTTTAAATAACTAAAATTTAAAGATAATTTTTTTTTGAATAAAACTCCAACATATACTACCTTAAATTCTTAACACATTTTTTAAAAAAAAAAAAAAACAGCTTGAAAGTTTACTAATACTTTTAAACTCGATCTTTTCTTGGTGTAGTAGTGGTCACCTTGCGACCAAAACCAAACAATGAGGTTTGGAATTCAATATATGCTAGTCTTTAACTATCTTCAACTATAATTCATGTGGAAACACTGTGGAGTAGATGAAAGTGATTAAGCTGGTAAAATATTGCATGCCTGTACCCGATCATTTAGTTTAAAGTATCTATATGGCACGTTCAAGAAACATGTATACTTTGTTGTGTAGCTGTAGCATGATTAGACACATGACAAGCTAGCACTTGGTGCAGGATAGTAATTAAAACTATAGCAGCTTGTTGTTCTGCATAGTTTCTCTAGATGCCTTGCATTAACTTGCATGGTTCTTGATGAGGTTTATTAATTTCTGATATTTATGAGACTTAACCTCTAGGAGCAACATTATAGTTAAGGATATAACTACATCATATAATGTTAATGCAAATATTTGGTTATGGATATAACTACATTATAGTTAAGGATATTCCAAATATTTGGTTATGCTTGCACCAATGAGCTGCAAGTATGACCCATTAGGAGAAGTTTACATGTGGAAGTGGTATCAAATTTGTTCCTCTATACTTCGCAAGTCCTTTTTCATTATGATTGTATGTCTAATTAAATATTGTATAAGTTGAGTCCTTTGCAAAGAATTGAAGAGAATGAAAAAATAGGCCAAAATATGGGCCAGATGTCCCTCTGACCTAATAATTAGTATCGAGGCTAGAGTAGAAAGCCGATTTGATAAGGTCGTATCACACCCAAACTTTCGGATGCCCAAAAAAGAAAAAAAATAGAAAAATAAATAAAAAGAAAGATGGAGTCTCTGTCTTAAAAAAAAGAATCTCTTATCATATAATATCAATAAGTAGAAGAAAAAAATTTATTTTAAATAAGCCTAATAGCCTATTTATGGACATTGTTCAAATAATCGAGAATGTGTCATGATTTTGAAAAGGTACCATATTTCAAAAATATCGTACTTATTCAAAAACTGATATTCTCTTCCAAAATATCTCAACTCTTTATAAAGAGGTATCACAATAAAAAAGAGTTTTAAGATTGTTAAATAACTAAAATTTAGAGATAATTTTTTTGAATAAAACTCCAACATATACTACCTTAAATTCTTAACACAGTTCTTAAAAAAAAAAAAAAACAGCTTGAAAGTTTACTAACACTTTTAAACTCGATCTTTTTATTGGTGTAGTAGTGGTCACCTTGCTACCAAAACCAAACAATGAGGTTTGGAATTCAATATGTGCTAGTCTTTAACTATCTTCAACTATCTTCAACTATAGTTCATGTGGAAACATTGTGGAGTAGATGAAAGTGATTAAGCTAGTAAAATATTGCATGCCTGTACCCGATCATTTAGTTTAAAGTATCTACATGGCACGTCCCAGAAACATGTATACTTTGTTGTGTAGCTCTAGCATGATTAGACACATGGCAAGCTAGCACTTGGTGCTAATTAGTTATTAAAACTATAGCAGCTTGTTGTTCTAAATAGTTTCTCTAGATGCCTTGCATTAACTTGTATGGTTCTGCTGATGAGGTTTTTAATTTTCAAGATTTATGAGACTTAACCTCTAGGAGCAACATTATAGTTAAGGATATAACTACATCATATAATGTTAATGCAAATATTTGGTTATGGATATAACTACATTATAGTTAAGGATATTCCAAATATTTGGTTATGCTTGCACCAATGAGCTGCAAGCATGACCCATTAGGAGAAGTTTACATGTGGAAGTGGTATCAAATTCGTTCCTCTATACTTCGCAAGTCCTTTTTCATTATGATTGTATGTCTAATTAAATATTGTATAAGTTGAGTCCTCTGCAAAGAGTTGAAGAGAATGAAAAAATGGGCCAAAATATGGGCCAGATGTCCCTCTGACCTAATAATTAGTATCGAGGCTGGAGTAGAAAGCCGATTTAAAAGGTCGTATCACATCCAAACTTTCGGATGCTCAAAAAAGAAAAAAAATGGAAAAATAAATAAAAAGAAAGATGGAGTCTCTGTCTTAAAAAAAAAGAATCTCTTATCATATAATATCAATAAGTAGAAAGAAAAAAAATATTTTAAATGAGCCTAAAATAGTTAGATTCATAGCCTATTTATGGACATTGTTCAAATAATCGAGAATGTGTCATGATTTTGAAAAGGTACCATATTTCAAAAATATCGTACTTATTCAAAAACTGATATTCTCTTCCAAAACATCTCAACTCTTTAGAAAGAGGTATCACAATAAAAAAGAGTTTTAAGATTGTTAAATAACTAAAATTTAGAGATAAATTTTTTTGAATAAAACTCCAATATATACTACCTTAAATTCTTAACACAATTCTTAAAAAAAAAAAAAAAAACAGCTTGAAAGTTTACTAACACTTTTAAACTCGATCTTTTTATTGGTGTAGTAGTGGTCACCTTGCTACCAAAACCAAACAATGAGGTTTGGAATTCAATATGTGCTAGTCTTTAACTATCTTCAACTATAGTTCGTGTGGAAACATTGTGGAGTAGATGAAAGTGATTAAGCTGGTAAAATATTGCATGCCTGTACCCGATCATTTAGTTTAAAGTATCTACATGGCACGTCCCAGAAACATGTATACTTTGTTGTGTAGCTCTAGCATGATTAGACACATGGCAAGCTAGCACTTGGTGCTGGTTAGTGATTAAAACTATAGCAGCTTGTTGTTCTAAATAGTTTCTCTAGATGCCTTGCATTAACTTGTATGGTTCTGCTGATGAGGTTTTTAATTTCCAAGATTTATGAGACTTAACCTCTAGGAGCAACATTATAGTTAAGGATATAACTACATCATATAATGTTAATGCAAATATTTGGTTATGGATATAACTACATTATAGTTAAGGATATTCCAAATATTTGGTTATGCTTACACCAATGAGCTGCAAGCATGACCCATTAGGAGAAGTTTACATGTGGAAGTGGCATCAAATGCGAAATGTTTCTATATATATATATATATATATATATATATATATTATATATATATATATATATATATATATATATATATATATATATATATATATATATATATATATATATATATATATATATATATGTGTGTGTGTGTGTGTGTGTGTGTGTGTGTGTGTGTGTGCGCGCGTGCGCAAATCTACCGTTCCTCTATACTTCACAAGTCCTTTTTCATTATGATTGTATGTCTAATTAAATATTGTATAAGTTGAGTCCTCTGCAAAGAGTTGAAGAGAATGAAAAAATGATAAAAAAAATAAAAAATTATTCTTCTTATTCATTGCTCTTGATAAATTGCCAGTGCTCTCCATCTTTTTCATGCTTTCCGTGGGTGCCTCTTATTTTTCTCACAATTAGCTCTTAGAGCTTGTTAGATGATTGATGATATGGAATAAATATAGATACTAAAAGAAAAAAAACATGTGTGTCGATAGATGAATCTTGCCTTTTAAATATTAGGGTAGGAAAAGGATGAAGTTTAAACTTGAGCATCCTCAAAATTTTCAATCAGCCTAGGTTGAGTGTTGGCTAAAGAAATATAAAATCATCTCTATGGATAGTAAGTCAATGTTATAAAAAAGAATGGTTACGTTAATTGATTTGATAAGATCACTAGATGTCAATGCAATTTTAGTATAACTTTCTCACTTCTTGATTCTATATAATAAAAAAGATTAAAAAAAAAAAGGAAGGAAAGAGAGAGAGAGAGAGAGGGAATCGGTGCGCGCACTCAGCTCCATGAAGGATTTTTTTTTGTGATAATTTCAAAGAATATACGAAAAATAATGGAACATGTATTAGAGACAATTACGGCTATGGTATAAATATCATTTTATGCAATATATGCACTACAATAACCAAAATTCTTGTCCTTTGCCAATTCATCTAAGAACGAGGGAGAACGTCATAGTGGTTGCTAAAATTTAGTCTCATAAATTTGTAAACAAACTATGAAATCAACTAGGATTTCTTCTAGCAGCAACTTTTCTTACGCTAAAATGGATTTCGTAAAACTACTACGTCCTACGTGCAATGCACAGGAGAGGGTAGATAAATAGTTGTGATATTTATGATTGAAGAGAAAATTCCATCCTTAACTTTCAGTTTGTTTCTCTTTAGAACTTTTCCTAGTTCCTAAAGGCATGAGAAATCTTAATATTTCATTAAAATTCATAATTTCCTGCTGTGATTCTTCCAATCCAATCTCCAAATAGATGTTTTATTATGTTTTTATTTTAATTATTGTTATGTTATTACTTGATGTGGATGTAAATAGGGAGGTTGTGGGCATGGGACAAGGCTTCTCGTTGAATCGCCCAGTTGGTTTGCTGTCTTTGCTATTCTCCATGAAAGCACGAATTCTAATCAGGATTAGATATGATAAATCTCGGTTTAAGAGGGACATTTTGGGGTCCTTGTAGTCAATGAATTTTTAATTTTAGTAGATATATTTTCTCTCCTAGCAATCAACCCCTTCATAGCGTTGGTTAGAAATGTAATGACTGCCACGGACAGTCTTATGGATACTATTTTTGTATTGATCTGGTCCAATGGACGCCGTAATCGCTCTCTATTTAGTCCCACATCGCCTTAATACAAGATAAATAATGCTTCAAGGAATGGAAGTTGCGATGCCGCGTTGCCGAGCTCACTAGCGAGAGCTTGTGACCCTAGCGGGGGCAGTGGGTGGTTCGGATGCAAGGTAACGCCATTGGGTCTGGGTGCAACAGGGGCGTATGGCTGGCTCGCCCGTTCCAAGTTGGGCAGCTTGATGTGCGGCTTGGGCGAAGGCCTGGGTCGCGCCTCAATTGAAGTGGAAGGGACCGCGTGAGGCTGGCTTCACAGAGCAGCGAAAACCTCCCCCTCTCAACGGTGGAAGGATAACGGGCTGCCGCACCGTGTACCCTCCACGGCCCACGGGCATACCATTTGCGGACGATCACCTTTTTTTTTTTTTTTCCCCACTCCCATTAAATGGCCTATTTATTTACAGGTATTCTCATTTTTCTTTGCAATATTAAATATATTTTATTTGGAGTAATCTCAAAAATTATAGCTGATTTGATAAGGTTATATCGCATCCAAACTTTCGGATGCCCAAAAAAGAAAAAGAGTGGAAAAATAAGGAAAAAAAAATGGAATCTCTGTCTCAGAAAAAAGAATCTCTTATCATATATATAATATCAATAAGTAGAAAGAAAAAGAGATTATTTTAAATGAGCCTAAAATAGTTAGATTCGTAGCCTATCTATGGCATTGTTTGGATAATCGAGAATGTGTCACGATTTTGAAAAGGTATAATATTTCAAAAATATCATATTTATTTGAAAACTGATATTCTTTTCCAAAACATCCCAACTCTTTAGAAAGAGGTATCACAATCAAAAAGAGTTTTAAGATTTTTAAATAACTATAATTTAAAGATAATTTTTTTTTGAATAAAACCCCAACATATACTACCTTAAATTCTTAACACAATTTTTTTAAAAAAAAAAAAAACAGCTTGAAAGTTTACTCACACTTTTAAACTCGATTTTTTCTTGGTGTAGTAGTGGTCACCTTGCTACCAAAACCACACAACGAGATTTGGAATTCAATATGTGCTAGTCTTTAACTATCTTCAACTATAGTTCATGTGGAAACATTGTGGGGTAGATGAAAGTGATTAAGCTGGTAAAATATTGCATGCCTGTACCCGATTATTTAGTTTAAAGTATCTACATGGCACGTTCAAAAAACATGTATACTTTGTTGTGTAGCTCTAGCATGATTAGACACATGATAAGCTAGCACTTGGTGCAGGTTAGTAATTCATAGTTTCTCTAGATGCCTTGCATGGTTCTGCTGATGAGGTTTTTTAATTTCTGGGATTTATGAGACTTAACCTCTGGGAGCAACATTATAGTTAAGGATATAACTACGTCATATAATGTTAATGCAAATATTTGGTTATGGATATAACTACATTATAGTTAAGGATATTCCAAATATTTGGTTTTGCTTACACCATTGAGCTACAAGCATGACCCATTAGGAGAGGTTTACATGTGGAAGTGGCATCAAATGCGAAATATTTCCATATATATATATATATATGCAAATCTACTGTTCTTCTATACTTCGCAAGTCCTTTTTCATTAAGATTGTATGTCTAATTAAATGTTGTATAAGTTGAGTCCTCTACGAAGAGTTGAAGAGAATGAAAAAATAATAAAAAAATAAAAAATTATTCTTCTTATTCAATGCTCTTGATAAATTGCTAGTGCTCTCCATCTTTTTCATGCTTTCCATGAGTGCCTCTTATTTTTTTTACAATTGGCTCTTAGAGCTTGTTAGATAATT
Source organism: Elaeis guineensis (assembly GCF_000442705.2). Classification (NCBI taxonomy): domain Eukaryota; kingdom Viridiplantae; phylum Streptophyta; class Magnoliopsida; order Arecales; family Arecaceae; genus Elaeis; species Elaeis guineensis. The sequence goes on along the minus strand of NC_026006.2, from coordinate 56,714,560 downwards.
GATGATGTGGAATAAATATAGATACAAAAAGGAAAAAACATGTGTGTCGATAGATGAATCTTGCCTTTTAAATATTAGGATAGGAAAAAGATGAAGTTTAAATTTGAGCATCCTCAAAATTTTCAATCAGCCTATGTTGAGTGTTGGCGAAAGGAATATAAAATCATCCCTATGGATATTAAGTCAATGTTATAAAAAAGAATGGTTACGTTAATTGAATTGATAAGGTCGCTAGATGTCAATGCAATTTTAGTTTGACTTTCTCACTTCTTGATTCTATATAATAAAAAGATAAAAAAAAAAAGGAAAGAGTGCAAGAAAGAGAGAATGGGTGCGCGCACTCAGCTCCATGAAGGATTTTTTTTTTTGATAATTTCAAAGAATATACGAAAAATAATGGAACATGTATTAGAGACAATTACGGCTATGGTATAAATATCATTTTATGCAATATATGCACTACAATAACCAAAATTCTTGTCCTTTGCCAATTCATCTAAGAACGACGGAGAACGTCATAGAGGTTGCTAAAATTTAGTCTCATAAATTTGTAAACAAACTATGAAATCAACTAGGATTTCTTCTAGCAGCAACTTTTCTTACACCAAAATGGATTTCGTAAAACTACTACGTCCTACGTGCAATGCACATGAGAGGGTAGATAAATAGTTGTGATATTTATGATTGAAGAGAAAATTCCATCCTTAACTTTCAGTTTGTTTCTCTTTAGAACTTTTCCTAGTTCCTAAAGGCATGAGAAATCTTAATATTTCATTAAAATTCATAATTTCCTGCTGTAATTCTTCCAATCCAATCTCCAAATAGATGTTTTATTATGTTTTTATTTTAATTATTGTTATGTTATTACTTGATGTGGATGTAAATAGGGAGGTTATGGGCATGGGACAAGGCTTCTCGTTGAATCGCCCAGTTGGTTTGCTGTCTTTGCTATTCTCCATGAAAGCACTAATTCTAATCAGGATTAGATATGATAAATCTCGGTTTAAGAAGGACATTTTGGGGTCCTTGTAGTCAATGAATTTTTAATTTTAGTAGGCATATTTTCTCTCCTAGCAATCAACCCCTTCATAGCGTTAGTTAGGAATGTAATGACTGCCATGGACAGTCTTATGGTACTATTTTTGTATTGATCTGATCCAATGGCTCGCCAATGAGGGCCGTAATCGCTCTCTATTTAGTCCCATATCGCCTTAATACAAAATAAATAATGCTTTAAGGGACGGAAGCCGTGATGCCGCATCGTCGTAATGCTTTAATGGGAGTTTGTTGCCGCACCATATACCCTCCGCGGCCCACGGGCGTACCGTTCGCGCACGATCACCTTTTTTTTTTTTTTCCCACTCCCATTAAATAATGGCCTATTTATTTGCATGAATTTATATCTGATTATCAGTTATTATTTTTCTTAGGCATGAAAGAATTGCCGACCAAGTTGCAATCTGATTACCAATTTGCTATCTTTGAAGGGCTGTTCTTGTTTGTTCATTCTGTTGAGCCTCGCAATAAAGGAAAGAAACATTCGGATGGGGAGCTTAATTGAATCAGAGAGTAGTCTGATAGGGTGCTGATCTCAGCTCCTAACCATCAGCCCGGTGCGATCTTCTCCTCACCATATTGCCATTTGTTTCATCTTACTTGTTCTCCTCCTGTCTTCACATTATACCATCTCTGTCTCCTTTGGCTCTCATGTACATACATACCTCTTCCACGTATTCAATAAAATGGGGGGCTCACCCTCCCCTTCGCTCCCCAATAAATAAATAAATAAATAAGTTTGCAAGCTTCATCCCCGGATCTGGATATTTTGGATTGGGTCAATGTCACGCAGAATCCTGACCCGGTGGGATGAGCCACGTACAGTCTGCCAACGAGTCAAGCTGGGCCCAAAATCATGACCCAAAGGGTAGTTAAGCAGGCTGGGTCTGGCCCGGTCTCGATCCTACACAATTGCAGACATAGGCAATCAAGTCCCTTATGATCCATGTGTTATGTTCCATCTGAGTACTTAATCCCAACCGGACACAAGGCATGTCAAGGATATCAAAGACATACAATGTATGCATACATTGCACTTCCATAGCCCATTGAGCCATCTATTAATCGAAGGGCCAACAATCTCAAATGAATAGCAATCAATGGTCTGGACATCCAATAAATGTGTCATTTGTAATGTAATGCCCAATCTAAAATTTGAAGGGCGTTGCAAAAAGGCAAAATAAAGTCAATAAGTTTATAACCTTGGAGCCAAACATTGCAAATAAAACATCCCCTAAGTTTCTAATATACATGAGCTATGTCTTCGATCTTCAGCTTTTTATTTGATGTGCAATCATACGAGCAAAATCAAGTAATAAATAATATTATCAAATTATGAGGCCATAACCATCATCATGCTTCTTTTTGGTCCGTCCGCCATTATGAGCCTGGCATTCAATATGCTAATCTTGGACCTTTTTCTTTTTCTTTTCGTTGTTTTTGTTTTCTGAGGAAATGTCTTCAACTATTATTCATGTGGAAACATATTGGTGTAGATGAAAGTGATGCAGCTGGTAAAATGTTGCGAGCCTGTATGCGATCACTTAGTTTAAAGTATCTACATGGTACGTTCAAAAAGCATGTATACTTTGTTGAGTTGTTCGAAACTATATCATTCCTCTCTCTTACCCCCCCCCCCCCCCCCCTCCAAAATTATAGCATTCCTGTTGTTCTGCATTGTTTCTCTGGATGCCTTGCTATAACATGCATGGCTCTGCTAATCAGTTACATGACTCATTGGTTATGCTTACACCAATGACCAGCAAGTTGCATGGCCCATTAGGTGCAGTTGACAACCATTCCTCTATACTTGTCATGCCCTTTTCATTGTGATTGTATCTCTAATTAAATGATATGCAAGTTGAGTCGCATGCATAGTGTTGAAAGAGAATGAAGGATTAATAAAAAAATAAAATAAAATATTATTTTTGTTATTCAATGCTCTTGATAAATTGCTGGCGCTCTCCATCTTTCTTATGCTTTCCACGGCTGCCTCTTATTTTTCTCACAGTTGTTCTTAGGGCTTGCGAGAAAAGGGCTCGAATCCTCTGCAGTGCAGAATTTGCACTGAAGAGAACCGTGCACTGATAGATTGGTGCCATTTGGAGTCCTTTTGATTCGATGGCTCGAATAACGAGAATCAATCCAAGCCTATCGGGAAAAGTAACAACGTTATCTTCCCTCCTCTCCCATTTTCCTTCTGGGAAGAAAGACTTATATGACTGTTGCTTAGGAAAGCCTTGGATAAGGAGCATAAAAAAGAAAGATGTGTAACCCTCACTGGTGCGAGAGAATGGCAAGGACTCAGATCTCTTGTTGAGAAGGAAGACACGATTACTTCTTCTTGGGAGCCATTGATAAGGAACACCGTTGAGAGAGGAAGACCAAAGGAGATAAGAGGCGAGAAGATGAGTACGGGCTTCGATCCCTCATTGAGAAGAAATACACGACCTGACTCAGAGATGAGGAGCACAGTTGAGAGATGAAAGAGTATGGCTCGGATTTTTGGAGGGCTTGGAAAAGGGACGTATGGGATTGTACTCTTGAAAGGACATCATTACGTTTTGAGTCAGTTCTTATTAGCAGAATATTATATCAAAGAAAACTTCATGTAGTACTGATCTGTCATTGCACAGCTCTCTGTGGTGTAAATTTTTCAGCTTCAAGGATCCCAACTCATGAGGTGACTGATGAAGTAGAACAAATATGGATGCTAAAAGAAACAAACAAGTGCATTAATAGATAAGATGAATCTTACCTTTTAAGTGTTAGGAAAGGAAATGGATGACGTTTAACTTGAGTATTCTCTGTTGACTTTTCAAAATTTTAAAATTCTTTCCGCATGCTCTTTATGTTTGAGTATTTGTTCATGCCATTCGACTGTTCCACGAGAAAATCACGTGGTAACGTTCCATGTGACCATTCCACAATCATTTTGTGAACTCTCCGTATTCTGCGAATCGTTCTCACATACAGAGCTTTCGCGATCGTCTGCACCTGTAAAAGACATCATTCTTTTCTTAATTTTCATACCGAAAAAAAAAATATCGAATCTTCTTATCTTCAAAAATTTCTCTTCCATCCTCAAAAATTCTCTCTCTTTCGTTCATTTTGTTGATTGGACTAAGAACAAAGTTGTTCGGCGTCCATTCGAAATCGTGCCACCGACGGACGTTGAAGTACTTGGTTTTCTAATTATACCTTGGAGGAGGGTGTGCGGCTCAGATCTTCGCACGAGAAGGGGCCGAAATCTCCTTTAGGACAGTGATTTATCTGTCTCCGAACTAGATTCTATTTATTTTATTTCTTGTCACATCATATTCAACTGTATCACATACATCACAAGAAAAAAAATATTTTATTATATATATATATTGGTTGGAATCTAAATTACAAATTAAGTTTTTTTTTATGAACTTATTTCATCATTTTTTTTCTTAAGCTTACTGTTTAATACAATTTTTTTAAATATTATTTTATATATTTTCAATAACAGTCTAAAAGAGATTCCTGAAAAAAAATATTTTTGTAGTGCATGCATATTTAATATAATTATTTGTATATATTTAGGACTTATGTAGTGTATGTATATTTAAAATAATTATTTGTACTTATGTTTTTTGCATATTTATATATTATTTTTAATTTTAATTAATCAATATTATTTTCTATAGTTTTGTATTATACAAATTAATTAAAAATTTTCTCAAATTTG